>NC_141535.1:89822500-90122500 GCF_021556685.1 Rattus norvegicus
ATATAAATTATTTTAGACTGTGCTCAGATTAAGTGTTAACAGAGAATAAATGTGACAAACACTAACCCCAGGCTAGGATTCCAGTGTCACTGTTTCTGCTAATATGCGTCACTCTCTTTTTTGTTCTCCATTACCTGTTGGAGGGTGGTTACTATAGATAATCTATTTTACATTTTATTTTGCACATGGCACAAATTGATATAACACAATGAGAGCACTTCAGTAAGGCAGCACACAATTTCTTAATGACAATATTAATAACTGTCTGTGCAAGCAACACAAAATGTACTAAGCAGTAAGAACATGTGTAATGTGTGGAATGACATAGATAATAAGGCAGGCACTAGCAAATATAAATGCAAAACCAAAGTCAAAGGAAGAAATTATTTACTCAATCTCCTATGCCATTTGAAATGCATGGTAGTTAGTTCTAATAGACTGAGAAGGTAAAGTGTACAGTATTTAAGCATGCCAATCAGGCTGAATAGATTTCAATAAATCTAAAAGAGCTATGTGCAATGATTAAAGTATATCTGTGTAAATGGCATGCATATATTAATGTTAGAGAATGCAACTAAATTAATGATTCAAATAAGTTTACCTGGATTCCCACAGGATACAGTTCAGGAGAAGGCATTTCCTCCCCCTATTCCTTTATAATATTATGTCTCCCACAAATGAGATTGTTCTCATTTACTCATGTCATAGAACACAGTCTCTGATTAAGAGTATGCTAAACATTCAAAGCAGCTAGAAAAACAAATCCCAAAGTCAAACACTAGTAGTTTAACAAAAAAGCCAAAGAAATATTAAATAAAAAATAAATTAACGAGAAATATTTTCAATAGTCAAACACTTTTTTACTTACCCTGAGCTTACTGGTGAATAAATAATTATACAAACAAATAGTTTAGTACCTTGTAATTTATATAACAGGACTATGAAGAGGGCTGATAAGTAAGTTAAGCAATAAATGATTGTTAGAACAAAAGACTATTCAAACTCAGAGGGAAGATTGACACATCTTGAACACAGACTGCTTCTTGACACTTTGTGAGGGCGACATGTCTTCTCAAATTGCTATGAGCTGTTGATTCACAAATGATTGTTTTTACACAGATCTCGGGCAACATTGATATCACTCCATGGAAAAGTGAAAGAGAATTTCTGCCCCCATATCTTAGAAAAAGTTCATTTTATTATAGTTCAAAGAATAATGAAGAGAATATGCTAAAGAAATATCTGTGAAGCATTTAGAGATAGGCAGTAATCATAAATAGACACACATAGAGACGGCTACATATGTCTTCACATTAGACAAGGGTGTTCCAAGATGACTGGATGGTATTTGTGAGTACCAATATTGGGAGCTGTAGAGAATAAGTTTGAAAGTTATTTTGAACAAAATTGGGATGTTTTTGTTCGTCATGCCAAGCAAAATCAACTTCACATTGCAAGAACTTTGAGTGGAAATCAAAGATACTGAAATAGAAATATTTCACCTTTATACTACACTAGAAATTGGAGTCATATGTTATAGGAGAAAACATCACTAGATTACTCAAGGTGAGAAAAAAAGAAAACAAAGCAAACAAAACAACAACAACAACAACAACAAAAACCCAAAGGTATCAATCTGAATATTAACTCAGAATTGAATTTCAGTGTTTTCAGAGATAACATGCAAATACTTAAGTTGCATCTATTAGTATATATACACATTTACTTGTGTATATATAATATTAATATTTACCAGCTCTTATTATATGTTCCAGTAATTCCAAATGAGTTTTATTTACATTAAATAGATCTTTGTCAGGTAATATATTTTTCTCCTCTATTTAAAATGAAGAGACTGAGGTCTATATTTCTGTGGCGTGTATGTATAGAAACCTGTGTTTACATACTGTTTCAGTGTGCATTTCATTTCCCTGCTTGTAAGTGATAAGCATAGGTTCAAATGAACAGAGTGAAGAGGGATAGTGCCATGTGCACTAAATACTTAGGGGTGGTGCACACATTCATTTTCAGACCACTAGAGCACCATTCAGTGCTGTGCAATAAATTAGAAAAACCCAGCTTGATTCCAGGGAATGTCATAGATACTGGAAATTATGAATCTCAAAAGGATCATAAAATTCTGAAGAAGAAGAAATGTTAAAATGTGATATAACGTATTTCTTTCTTCTACAGAGACGGAACCTAAAAGATGGAGAAAATCCACATATTGTAAACCCATTACTCTGAGCTGTAAGGAATCATGTGAAAGTGGAAGGAGGTACTGAAATCTAGCTGGAGCACTTCTCCTAAGGTAACTACAGGATAATATGCTTGACAAATTTGATGCTTGTTCTAGATATAGTGGTATCTTTCTTAGCTGTGTAAAGAGAGAGGAGGGGATGTTAAATGCCCTGTATGCAACTGGGAACTAAGGAACAGGAGCTTACGAATATAGCTCCTAAGGCATTATCCTAACAATAAGCAAAGTGATTAAAAGAAAGAAGCAGAGAGCTGAACATCCAGGACTGCAGACATCCTGAGACCACAGGACAGAGTGCCACTTCTGCACACCTCTGCCAATATCCCTTGTCTAAGGAGAAACTGCACAGTGCCTCTAGACACAGGAATATAAGAACAGTCAGCCACCGGTATCCGAGATTCTGGGCTGCTCCCAGGACTGAACTGAACTGGCCAAACAACTCACAGCACCCAAATATCATTGGGAGAGAGCTGGACCTCAGAAGTGTGGACACTCTTGAGAAGTCAGAGGAGGCTACCTTCTGTCCACATTCCAGACCCAAGAGAGAATTGGCTAGTGCCAACTGTGCCTTATGGGTACAAGTACCTAGGAGCAATCAGGGGCAGGACCTTTTGATTACTGCCCATGCCTAGAGTTGGAAGACAGTCTCCAGGAGTGCCTACACACCTGAAATCAGAGCACCTGTTCTCAGAAAAGGCTGAAAGAAAACAGGAAAACATTTCTATAGAAGTGCTGACACAGAGGTCTACGTCAGGGTCAAGTCACTCTCAGAAACAGCAAGAGAAGCAAACACTAGAGACAACTCAATGGCTAGAGGCAAGTGCAGGACCCTAAGCAACAGAAACCAACACTACTTGGCATCCTCAGACCCCGGTTCTACCACCAAAGAACATACTGGATATCCAAACACACTGGAAAAGCAAGATTTAGATTAAAATCACACTTTTTGATAATGATGGAGGACTTTAAGGACATAAAGAACTCCTTTAAAGAAATGTAGAAAGCACAAGTAAACAAGTAGAAGCCCTTAGAGAGGAATCACAAAAAATTCCTCAAAGATTTATAGGAAAACAAAATTAAATAGGTGAAGGAATTGGACAAAACTGTTCAGGATTGAAAAATGGAAATAGAAACAATAAAGAAAGCACAAAGGGAAACAACCCTGGATATAGAAAACCTAAGGAATAGATAAAGAGTTGTAGAAACAAGCATCACCAACAGGATACAAGAAAAAGAAGAGAGAATCTAGTAGCAGAAGATTCCATAGAAATCATCGGCACAACTATCAGAGGTAAAGTAAAAGGCAAAAAGCTCCTAGCCCAAAGCATCCAGGAAATCCAGGACACAATGAAAAGATCAAAGCTAAGGATAATAGGTATAGAAGAGAGTGAAGACTCCCAGCTCAAAGGACCAGTAAATATCTTCAACAAAATCATAGAAAAAAATTCCCTAACCTAAAGAAAGAGATGCCTATGAACATACAAGAAGCCTACAGAACTCCAAATAGATTGAACCAGAAAAGAAAATCCTCCCGTCACATAATAGTCAAAACACCAAATGCACAAAATAAAGAAAGAATATTAAAAGCAGTAAGGGGAAAAGGTCAAGTAACATATAAAGGCAGACCTATCAGAATCACACCAGACTTCTCACCAGAGACTATGAAAGCCAGAAGATCCTGGACAGATGTCATACAGACCCTAAGAGAACACAAATACCAGCCCAAGTTACTGTATCCGTCAAATTCTCAATCAACATAGATGGAGAAATCAAGATATTCCATGACAACACCAAATTTAAGCAATATATTTCTACAAATCCAGCCCTACAAAGGATAATAGACGGAAAACTCCAACACAAGGAGAAAAACTACATTGTACAGAAAGCAAGAATATAATTTCCTTGTAATGAAACCAAAAGAGAGGCAAACAAACATAATTCCACTTCTAACAACAAGAATAACAGAAAGTGACAATCACTATTCCTTAATATCTCTTAACATTAACAGACTCAATTCCCCCAAGAAAAAGAAATAGACTAACAGTCTGGATATACAAAGAGGACCCAGCATTTTGCTGCATGCAGGAAACACACCTCAGAGACAAAAACAGACACTACCTCAGAGTAAATGGCTGGAAAACAACTTTCCAAGCAAATGACCTGAAGAAACAAGCTGGAGTTGCCATTCTAATATCACATAAAATTGACTTTCAACCAAAAGTCATTAAAAAAGATAAGAAGGACACTTCATATTCATAAAATGAAAAATCCACCACGATGAACTCTCAATCTTAAATATCTATGCTCCACATGCAAGGGCACCTATATTCATAAAAGAAACCTTACTAAAGCTCAAAGCACACATTGATCTCCCACAATAATATTAGGAGATTTGAACAACCAACTCTCATTAATGGAAAGACCAAGGAAACAAAATTAAACAGAGACATAGAGAAAGTAACAGAAGTTATGAACCAAATGGATTTAACAGATATTTATAGAACATTGCATCCTAAATCAAAAGAATATACCTTCTTCTCGGCACCTCATGGTGCCTTCTCCAAAACTGATCAAATAATCAGTCACAAAACAGGACTCAACAGATACAGAAAGATAGAAATAATCCCATGCATCCTATCAGATCACCACAGGCTAAGACTGGTCTTCAATAACAACAATAATGACAGAAACCTCATGTATACATGGAAGTTGAACAATGCTCTACTCAATGAAAATTTGGTCAAGGAAGAAATAAAGAAATTAAAGACTTCTTAGAATTTAATGAAAATGAAGGTACAATATACCCAAACTTATGGGACACTATGCTAAGAGGAAAACTCATAGTTCTGAGTGCCTGCAGAAAGAAACAAGAGATAGCATACATCACCAGCTAGACAGCAAACCTATCAGGAACAACCCTATAACTCCTAACAAAATAGTAGCAGTTATTAAAAGTCTCATACCCACAAAAGATCCCAGATCCAGATGGGTTTAGTGCAGAATTCTATCAGATCTTCATAGAAGACCTCATACCAATACTGTCCAAACTATTCCACAAAATCAAAACGGACAGAGAACTACCAAATTCCTTCTAGGAAGCCACAATTACTCTTATACTGAAATGACACAAAGAACCAACAAAGAAAGAGAACTTCAGACCAATTTCCCTTTTGAATATTGATGCAAAAATACTCACTAAAATTCTTGGAAATCAAACCCAAGAACACATCAAAATGATCATCCATCATGGTCAAGTAGGCTTCATTCCAGGGATCCAGGAATGGTTTAATTCACAAAAATCCATCAATGTAATGCACTATATAAACAAACTCAAAGATAAGAATGACGTGATCATTTCATTAGATGCTGAAGAAGCATTGGACAAAATAAAACACCCCTTCATGATAAAAGCCTGGAAAGATCAGGAATTCAATACCCATATCTAAACATAGTAAAAGCAATATACAGAAAACCAGTAACTACCATCAAAATAAATGGAGAGAAACTTGAAGCAATCCCACTAAAATCAGGGAGTAGACAGGCTGCCCACTCTCTCCCTTATTCAATATAGACCTCAAAGTCCTAGGCAGAGCAATCAGACAACAAAAGGAGATCAAAGGGATACAGATAGGAAGAGAAAAAAATCAAAATATAACTATTTGTAGATGATATGACAGTGACCCCAAAAGTTCCACCAGAGAGCTATTTAACCTTATAAACAACTTCAGCAAAGTGTTGGGGTATAAAATTAACTCAAACAAATCAGTATCCTTCCTCTACTGAAAGAATAGAAAGACTGAGAAAGAAATTAGGGAAATGACACACTTTACAATAGTCCCAAATAATATAAAATATCTTGGTGTGACTTTAACCAAGCAAGTGAAAGATCTGTATGACAAGAACTTCAAATCTCTGAAGAAAGAAATAGAGGAAGATCTCAGAAGATGGAAAGATCTCCCATGTTCATGGATTGGAAGGATTAATATAGTAAAGATGGCCATTTTGGCAAAAGTAATCTACTGATTCAATGCAATCCCCATCAAAATTCCTACTAAATTCTTTTTAGAAATAAAAAAGAGAAATTTGCAAATTTATTTGGAATAGCAAAAAACCCAGGATAGCAAAAACTATACTCAACAATAAAATAACTTCTGGGGGAATCACCATCCCCGACTTCAAGCAGTATTACAGGGCAATAGTCATAAAAACTGTATGGTATTGGTATAGAGACAGGCAGATAGATCAGTGGAACAGAATCGAAGACCCAGAAATGAAGCAACACAGCTATGGTCACTTGATCTTTGACATAGGAGCTAAAACCATCCAATGGAAGAAAGATAGTATTTTCAACAAATGGTGCTGGTTCAACTAGAGGTCAGCATGGAGAAGCATGCAAATCGATCCATTCTTATCACCATGAACAAAGCTTAAGTCCAAGTGGATCAAGGACCTCCACACCAAACCAGTTATACTCAAACTAATAGAAGAAAAAGTGGGGGAGAGTCTCAGAAACATGGGCACCGGGGAAAGTTTCCTGAACAAAACAACAATGAGTTATGCTCTAAGATCTAGAATTGACAAATGGGACCTCATAAAACTGCAAATTTTCTGTAAGGCAAAGGACACTGTCATTAGGACAAAATGGCAGCCAACAGTTTGGGAAGAGATATTTACCAATCCTACATCTGATAGAGGGCTATTATCCAAAATATGCAAAGAACTCAAGATGTTATACTCCAGAGAGCCAAATAACCCTATTAAAAATGGGCTACAGAGCTATACAAAACATTCTAAGCTGACTATTATTGAATGGCCAAAAAGAACCTAAAGAAATGTTCAACATCCTTAGTCATCAGGGTAAAGCAAATCAAAACAACCGTGAGATTCCATCTCTCACCAGTCAGAATGGCTAAGATCAAAAACTCAGTTGAGAACAGATGCTGGCAAGGATGTGGAGAAGGAGGAACAGTCCTCCATTGTTGGTGGGATTGCAAATAACTCTTGAAATCAGTCTGGAGTGTCCTCACAAAATTGGACATTCCACTACCTGAGGACTCAGCTGTACCTTTCCTGGGCACATACCTGAAAGATGCTCCAACATATAACAAAGACACATGCTCCACTATGTTCAGAGCAGCCTTATTTATAATAGCCAGAAGCTGGAAAGAACCCAGATGCCCTACAACAGAGGAATGGATTAAAAAATGTGGTACATCTATGCAATGGAGTACTACTCAGCTATCAAAAACAATGACTTTATGAAATTCTTAGGCAAATGGAATGAACTAGAAAATATCATCCTGAGCGAGGTAACCCCATCACAGAAAAACGCACTTGGTATGTAATCATTGATAAGTGGATATTAGTCCAAAAGCTCGAATTACCCACGATGCAATCCACAGACCACAGGAAGCGCCAGAAGAAGGATGACCAAAATGCTGATGCTCCCACTACTTCTTAAAAGGGGGAAAATTATCCATAGGAGGGGATATGGAAACAAAATTTAGAGCATTGATTGAAGGAACAGCCATTCAGAGCCTGCCCCACATGTGGCCCACATATATACAGTCACCAAAACTAGTTTAGTTGATGAAGCTAAAAAATGCATGCTGAAAGGGACCAGATATAGATCTCTCCTGAGAGACACATCCAGAGCATGTCCAATATAGAGGTCAATGCTAGCAGCAAACTACTGAACTGAGAACAAGACTCCCTTGGGGAGAATTAGAGGAAGAATTGAAAGAGTTGAAGGAGCTTGTTACCCCATAAAAACAACAATCCCAACCAACCAGAGCTTCCAGGGACTAAACCAATACTGAAAATCTATACATGGATTGACCTAAGGCTCCAACTGCATATGTAATAGAGAATACACTTGTTAGGACATGAGTGGAAGGGGAAGACTTTCGTCCAGCCACCATTGGACCCCTAGTCCGGGGAAATATGGGGGTTCAGTAAGGGGAATGGATGAGGGGAATATCCGTATGGGGGAGGGAGAGGGGTTGGGGCTTATGGACAGGAAACCGGGAAAGGGGATAAAATTTGAAATATAAGTATGAAGTATATCTAATAAAAATAAATAAATAAATAAATAAATAAATAAATAAATAAATAAAAAGAAGCAATAGAATGAGGAAGTAACACAGGAAGGCTGCCATGAAGTACAAATGTAGCAAAATAAGGTAGGATCCCTGTATTTGAAAACACTTTCATTCATTCGCTTTCCTAAAATACCTTGCTTAAAAATCCAAGAGAAAATGAAAAAAAGTTATTTGTGTCCCATGTACAAGGCTATGTTAAGAGGTAAATGTATCAATCTTTTAAATCCTCTGGGAGTCAAAATAGCGAGTATGCATGCATCCTTACCAAGTGCAGGTGATTACTGTGCATTGACTACCATTGCCTACAAACACATACAAGGCATAGTGTATTCTTGCCTGTAGTTCTTACCACATCACAATATGGAAGATAATGACCTGTGTACAATTATTTTTTCTTCTTAAATCTAGTGAAAAATGGTTGTTCAATGGAATAGTACACATCTTATACCACTATTATGAGCAATACAATGACTAAAGGATGAATAATCTTACTGTGCAGATATGTCATTGATCAAAACAATAATTGAGATGTTAGAATGATTTAATGCAGTAAAATGACAAAAAAATCAAACTTTAAAAAACAGTATGACCATTTAAGATTTGTTGCATGTAACTTGTTTCTCAAATATATTTTGGTTCTGGTTCTGTTTTTATCACTGATTCTAAACAATATTCCATCCCCGCTTAAAGCATAAGTTTCTCCAGTCCCTCGGAGGTACTGCTCCCCTTCAGCTAGACTTCTTCGGAAGACTAACGTGGACTTTTGCCACTGCCTATGTTCTGAGCGACAAGCCTTTAATCTTCTTCATTTCTGTGTTAAGTACAACAATTTCCACATTGTTAACTCAACATAAATGTGCCTTAGTGCCACTTGAAGAAGTCACTTCCGCTTCAGTGAGTGTGACTGTTGAACTTGCTTTGAAGACTTTTGGTTTGCAAATTGTCTGTGTCCTGCCTTGAATTGTGAGAGACTAGGAATGGCTTTAGCACCACACTGGTCATCCAAGGTTAAATGAACACTTGTATTCTAGATTCTATCTCCCATTTTTTTCTCCAAGGTCTTATAGGACAGCACGTTCTATGCTGTCTGAACAGATACTGAGTTTGCTTTTTAAATCAACATGGGCCCCAGCTTTTGGTTTAATATCGTTGTGAAAAGTTAGTTTATATAACTATTTTCAAATGATAGAAACCCCATGTTTAGAAATAAATAAATAAAGGACGTTTGAGAAACATACATTTGATCTTTTTGTAAAGTACAAGCTGATGTTGTGATACATGATGCTCGCCAGTGACCAATGTCACTGCTTTCATTCCTCTATATTCTTTAAGTTACCTGGTCATTTCTCCTTTTATTCACCTACTTCTCAGCTCACTTCCATGCACTGGAAAGTAATACTGATATGAACAGTATTGTTCCTCTATGAATTTTTTTTCAGTATTCACTCAGGGTTAGGCAGCAACCTAGAGTTAGACACAGCAATATCTCACTAAATAATTCAGCTTAAAAATCTTCATGCCTAAAAGGTAAGTAACATGTTTTATAAATAAAATCAATAGATATGTAGGCTGGTAATTTCTTGTAAGACACATAAAGTGTTTGAATTAGATCAAAAGACTTCACATGTTAAAATATCCATACTACTCAAACAACTTAGGCATTGGATGAAATTTCCATTAAAGATCATATTCTTTGAAGACTTTGAAAACCATCAGTTCTGTAATTCACATGGTACAAAGGACTAAAAATACCAAAAGAAATCACAAACGAAAGGGGAAAACTGAAGGCAGTCATCACATTGCATGGCCTCAATATACACTGTAAGTATAAAGTAATTAATGAAACATGCTATGGGCAAAGAAGCACACATAAAACCCAGAATCTTCTTGTTTCAAATACATTTACATAAATAAAATGCAGAGTTCCTGACTAGGTTTCAAATGTGTCCATGACTAAAATTCTAGGATCCTTCACCTTTATCAAATTAATGGTATATGGTAAAACTGACACCCATGTCTAAATTCTCAGAGTGAAGAGCCTGGGGCTCATCCATAGGACTGTGGGATTCCAAACATTTTTTTTTCTTCCATGAGAATCTGGCTTTGTGTGTCTTAAGCCAATGTTCCATTAGATCTTTTGTTCCTGCAGAGATAAGATCTTATAATTCCTGTGCTAACTTGGAATCTTATTGCCTAGCACAGTGAACATCACAAATATGTTTAATGTCCATTTGCTGAATAAAGAGGCAGAATTATGAACACTCACCAAACCCTCTCATAACTGTTCCATTTCCCTGGGATTTGACACCTGCAAGTTCCTGACATGAGTTTTCTTAGCCACTTACTTTTGTAAATAATAAAATTTTGCTGTTTAATGTAGTGTTCAAATTATCCTCCAGAAAGTCTCTTTTTCTTTTAAAAATGAAAGACTAGAGAAATTATATTGCCATCCAACTTTATTCATCACAACCAAATACTTAGTCTACCAGCTCCCAAAATAAAATTCCAATTAACTTGAAAATAATTAGACAGTGACACATTTCAAATACCCAGAACAAAAACAAACAAATGTAGGTTTTATACATGACAAGTGATTTCAGTACACTTTTAGGACATTGAAATCAAATTTATAAATCATTTCCGTTCTGCCATAATGAATTTTGTAATGTTTTTTGGCATTAATGTCTTTAAATAAATGAAAACTACTGATATATATATATATATATATCCTATAAAACTATGCTGAAATAAATTAAAATTTAAAATTTAGAGTGAATATTGAAACATGCCCATAAAACTATGCTGAAATAAATTAAAGTTTAAATGACTATTGAAATAAAATTAGTAGCTTTAATTAAATAGACAAAGTTTAAAATCATCGCATTCTGTTATTAATTACAACAGCTGATCTCATGTTTTGACTATTTAAATATTGTTTTTAAAAATACAATTATATCATTTATTCCTTCCATTTCATTTTCCTAAATCCTCTCTATACTCCCCCTCACATTCTTTCATTTCATAAACATTTTTCTTTGATTGTTTTCATATGCATATATACATATATACATATATATATACATATATATATATTCATCCTGCTCAATTTATGTACTTCAGGGTTTACCTTTTGAGAGTAGATAACAAGATGGTGTGATCTTCCTTGGGGAAAATTATTTCTCCTGCTCTCATCAACCCTTGGTTTCTTGTGGTTACCTGTGTAGGGTTAGTGTATCATAGTCTTTCTGCTGTTAACTTTAGCATGTCTATTGTTTTCTTTATTCGCCTCACTTTTGGGCAGATGGCTTTGAGAAACATTCTGAACACCCGGTGTTACTAAAAGCATGATGTCGTAGCTAACTCTCTGACATATGTCTTGTAACATATGTTTGCTCCTTCTTACAGGACACTGCCTGAGCCATACGTCTGAATTTTTTGTGGATGCTTCCACTGGGAGCTGTTCGGTAAATAGATGTTATTGTGTATGACACCACAGTTTTCACAATTTCGTGTTCTCATCTTTAAGAAACAAGCTATCACTTGTGAAATATTAGGAGCAGAATTCATGCGTTTTTGAATATAAGAAGAAACACAATTCTGTAAGCAAAATAACTTAGAGTAATATTTAAATTTCTAGAAACATGACATTCTTATTGCCAGTTTTTCTTCAAAGAGGAAACAATTTAGTATGGTGTGACTGACAAGCTAAAGGATGGTTATCAGACACAGTGGAGAGTGCTTTTGTAGAGAGGGGAACTTGAAATGCTATTAAGTTTAGCAAATAGCTTCCATATACATCAATATGTCCCAATGCTTTAGGTATAATTTGAAGAATTTCAAGTGAACATTACCAATTGTGCCAACACTTCATGGTTCAAATGTTGATATTTAGGTTCAATTTAATTATTTCACTCATATTATTCTTTTTTGTATATCTCTGTGAACACATTTTGTTTGGACACAGGCCATTGCACATAAGTAGAGGACAGGGTTCTCAGTTCTTTCCTTTTACTCTAACATATAATGCAGGTCATCAGACTTTTATCCACTGAACCATCTGGGCAGTCCTCAAGTTTTAATGTTTAATTTCCCTAACACAAATTATAAGCAATAAAGATATATTTTGGCTTTTAACTGAGTAGTCTTATTTGTCAGTCTATGGCATATCTAGTAGGATATTTGAACTAGAAATTACTTCGTCCCATCCCAGATGTCATTTTTGGCCCTTTCAGAAATCAAGATACAAATTATAGTTTGAGCCAGAGACACAGTCTAGAGAGTAAAAGCTACATTTACATAAAAGAGAATGTTCAATAAAAGCAGATACCATATAATGAATAGAAAATAGGGGTAAAGAATATTTTCAGGTCCGGTACATATTATAAGCATTTTCATATGTATAAAATACCTTCATGTTTTTAAAGTATATATGATTTTAAAATGTATAGGAAGATTAACGGAGAAAATGTCTGTTAACCTCATAAAACATAATGAACTTCCAGTTTCCAACTGCACCCAGAGCTGACTCTGTGACACAGTACTCTTTATCAAGATCCAGCTGCAGATCCAGCTGCAGATCCAGCTGCTGATCCAACTGCAGATCCAGCTGCTGATCCAGCTGCAGATCCAGCTGCTGATCCAGCTGCAGATCCAGCACTCCTCGGTGTGCTCCACAAATAAGGGCTCCGATAAGACCACCACTTCTGCTCAGGGGGACCTATCCAGAGACCTCAGGACACAGGAAACAAAGAGCAGTTTGGGTCAGGATCCTTTCGGTTTCTGTCTGTGCCCTGAGCTGGCCCTGTTCCACAACTCTTGGTACCCATATCCACAAGGAGAGAGCTGGTTTCTCGGGAGTGATGACACACAAGCTTACAGGAGGGTCAAGGCCCTGTCAGAGACAGCAAGACCAGTTAACACCAGAGATAACTAAATGGAAGAGGCAAGTGCAAGAACCTAAGCAACAGAAACCAAGACCACTCATTATCCTTAGAACCCAGTTCTCCCACCACAGAAAGTCCTGGATACATGAACACACCAGAAAAGCAAGATTCTGATTTAAAATCACATCTAATGACAGTGTTAGAGGACATTGAGAAGGACATAAAGAGCTACCTTAAAGAAATACTGGACAGCACAGGTAAATAAGTAGAACTCCTTAAAAAGGAATCACAAAAATCCCTTAAAGAATTAGAGGAAAACACAACCATACAGGTGTAATTTAATTTCAACTAACCCAAAAGAAGAGAGCTACACAAACATAATTCCACCTCTAACAACAAAAATAACAGGAAACAATCACTATTGCTTAATATCTCTTAACATCAATGGATTCAATTCTCCAATAAAAAGACATAGACTAACAGACTTAAAGAGGACCCAGCATTTTGCTGCACACAAGAAATACACCCCAGAGACAAAGACAGACACTACCTCAGAGTAAAATAATTTTTCAGGAAAATGGTCCCAAGAAACAAGATGGAGTCATCATTCAAATATTGAATAAAATCAACTTTCAACCAAAAGTTATCAAAAAATAAGGAAGGAAGCTTCATATTTATCAAAGGAAAAATCAACCAAGATGAGCTCTCCATCTATGCTCCAAATGCAAGGGTACCTACATCCCTAAAAGAAACCTTACTAAAGCTCAAAACACACATTGCAACTCACACAATAATAGTTGGAGACTTCAACACCCCACTCTCATCAATGGACAGATCATGAAAACAGAAACTAAACAGAGAAACTAACAAGAAGTTATGAACACTTGAAATGTATATAAGAAATACTCAAGTTAATAAAAAAAAAAGAAGTTATGAACCAAATGAACTTAACAGATATCTATAGAACATTTAATCCTAAAACAAAAGAATATACCTTCTTCTCAGCAGCTGATAGTACCTTTTCCATAATTGACCATATAATTGGTCACAAAATAGGCCTCACAGATTTAAGAAGATTGAAATAATCCCATGCATCCTATCAGATCATCACAGACTAAGGCTGGTATTCAACAACAACAAAAAGAACAGAAAATCCACATAACATTGAAGCTGAACAACGCTCTATTCAATAACTTAGTCAAGGAAGAAATAAAGAAATTAAAGCCTTTTTTGAATTTAATGATAATGAAGGCACAATATACCCAAATTTATGGGACACAATGGAAGCAATATTAAGAGGAAATCTCATAGCTCTGAGTGCCTCCAGAAAGAAACTGGAGAGAGCATACACTAGCAGCTTGACAGCACACCTAATGCTCTAGAACAAAATGAAACAAGTATATCCAAACGGAGTGAACGTCAGGAGATAATCAAACTCAGGGCTGAAATCAAACAAAAAGAAACAAAAAGGACTATACAAAGAATCAACACAACCAGGGACTTGTTCTTTGAGAAAATCAACAAGATAGATAAACCCTTAGCCAGACTATCCAGAGGGCACAGAGAGAGTATTGAAATTGACAAAAATCAGAAATGAAAAGGGAGACATAACAAAAACTGAGGAAGTTCAATAAAATCATCAGATCTTACTACAAAAGCCTACATTCAGCAAAACTGGAAAATCTGGATGAAATGGACAATTTTCTAGATAGATATCAGGCACCAAAGTTAAATTGTGATCATGTACATCTTCTAAGCAGTAACTCCCAAAAATAGAAGCAGTTATTAAAAGTTTCCCCAACCAAAAATTCCAGGACCAGATGGGTTTAGTGCTGAATTCTATCAGACCTTCATAGAAGACCTAACACTAATACGGTCCAAAATATTCCACAAAATAAAAACAGAAGGAACACTACCAAATTCATTCTATGAAGCCATAATTACACTTATACCTAAACCACACTAAACATCAACAAAGAAAGAGAACTTCAGAACAACTTTTCTTATAAATATTGATGCCAAATATTTATTAAGATTCTTGCAAACCAAATCCAAGAACACAACGAAATGATCATCCATCATGATCAAGTAGGACTCATCACAGGGAATCAGAGATGTTTCAATATATGGAAATCCGTCAACAAAGTCAACTATATAAACAAACTAAAAGGAAAAATATACATGATCATTTCATTAGATGCTGAGAAATGGCAATACTAAACACCCCTTCATGATAAAAGTCTTGAAAAGATCAACCATTCAATGCTGATACCTAAATATATTACAAGAAATATACAGAAAGCCAGTAGCCAACATCAAGTTAAATCTAGAGAAACTTGAAGCAATCTCAGTAAAATCAGGGACTAGACAAGTCTGCTCACTCTCTCCCTACCTTAGTACTTGAAATCTAGCCAGAGCAATTAGAAAACAAGCAGGGGTCAAATGGATACAAATTGAAAAAGAAATCAAGGGGGCTGGAGAGATGGCTCAGCGGTTAAGAGCACTGACAGCTCTTCTAGAGGTCCTGAGTTCAATTCCGAGCAACCACATGGTGGCTCACAACCATCTGTAATGAGATCTGATGCCCTCTTCTGGTGTGTCTGAAGACAGCGACAGTGTACTCACATGCATGAAATAAACAATAAATAAATCTTTAAAAAAAAAAGAAATCAAAATATCACTATTTGCAGATGATATTATAGTTTACTTAAGTGACCCCAAAAATTCCACCAGACAAATCCTAATTCTGACAAACAACTTCAGCAAAGTGGCTGGATATAAAATTAACTCAAACTACTAAATAGACTCCTTCTACTCAAAGGATAAACAGGCTGAAAAAGAAATTAGGGAAACAACACCCTGAACAATAGTAATAAATATAAAATTTGTTAGGGTGACTTTATCCAAGCAAGTGAAATGTCTATATGACAAGAACTTCAAATATGTGATGAAAGAAGTCGAAGAAGATCTCAGACAATGGAAAGATCTCCCATGTTCATGGATTGGCAGGATTAATATAGTAAAACTGGCCATGTTGCTGAAATCAATCTACAGATGCAATGCAATTCCATCAAAATTCCAATTAAATTCTTCCAAGGGTTAGAAAGAGCAATTTGTAAATTCATTTAGAATAACAAAAAATTCAGGAGAGTAAAAACCAATCTCAACAGTAAAAGAAGTTCTGTGGGAATCATTATCCCTAACCTCAAGCTGTACTACAGAACATTAGTGATAAAAACTATGTGATAGTGGTACAGAAACAGGCACATTGATCCGTGGAGTAGAATTGAACACCCAAAAATGAACACATACACTTATAGTCTCTTGATCTTTGACAAATGAGCTAAAACCATCCAGAGGTAAAAAGACAGCATTTTTAGCAAATAGAGGTGGTTCAACTGGAGGTCAGCATGTAGAATAATGCAAATTGATCCATTCTTATTGCCTTGAACAAAGCTCAAATCTAAGTGGATTAAGGACCTTCACATAAAACCAGATATACTTAAGCTAATATAAGTGAAAGTGGGGAAAAGCCTAGAACACATGGGCATAGAGAAAATTTTTCTGAACAAAATATCAGTGGCTTATGCTCTAAGATAAAGAATTGACAAATGGGGCCTCATAAAATTGCAAAGCTTTTGTAAGGCAAAGGACTCTGTCAATGTGACAAAACAATAATCAATGTATTTGGAAACTATCTTTACCAATCCTACATGTGATAGAGGGCTAATATCCAATATATAGAAATAACTCAAGAAGTTAGACTCTAGAAAATCAAATAAAATTGATTTTAAAAAATGGGCTAAAGAGCTAAACAAAGAATTCTCAACTGAGGAATAGTCAATGGCTAAGGATCACCTAAATAAATATTCAACCTCCTTAGTCATCAGGTAAATGAAAATTAAAACAACCCTGAAATTCCACCTCACACCATTCAGAATGGCTAAGATCAAAAACTCAGGTGACAGCAAATGTTGGTGAGGATGTGGAGAAAGAGGAACACTCCTCCATTGTTGGTGGGATTGCAGACTGGTACAACCATTGTGGATACCAGTCTGGAGGTTCTTCATAATATTGGACATAGTACTACCTGAGGACCCAGCTATAACACTCCTGGGCATATACCTGAAAGATATTCCAACATATATCAAGGACACCTGCTCCACTTTGTTCGTAACAGTCCTATTTATAATAGTCAGAAGCTGGAAAGAACCCAGATGCCTTTAATCAGAGCAATGGATACAAAAAATTTGGTACATTTACCCTATGGAATAATAATCAGCTATTAAAAACAATGACTTCATGAAATTTTTAGGCAAATGAATCAAACTAGAAAATATCATCCTGAGTGAGGTAACCCAATCACAAAAGAACACACATGGTGTGCACTAAGTTGATATTAGTCCAAGTACTCAGAATACCCACAATACAACTCAGACTATAAGAAGCTCAATAAGAAGGAAGACCAAGTTGTGGATTCTTTTTTTGTTTGTTTGTTTGTTTGTTTTCCGGAGCTGAGGACTGAACCCAGGGCCTTGAGCTTGCTAGGCAAGTGCTCTACCACTCAAATTGTGGATTCTTTACACTTTCTAAGAAGGAGGAACAAAAATATTCACTGGAGGAAATATGGAGACAAAGTGTGGAGCAGAGACTGAGGGAAAGGCCATTCAGAGACTGCCCACGTGGTGGGTCCATCCGGTATATAGACACTAAACCCAGACAATATTGCACTTTCCGAGAAGTGCATGCTTACAGGAGCCTGACATTAGCTGACTCCTGAAAGGCTCTGCCAGAGCCTGACAAATCACTGGATTGAGAGTGGAGTCCCCAAAGGAGAAGTTAGTAAAAGGACTGAAGTAGCTGAAGGGATTTGTAAACCCAGAAGAACAACAATATCAACCATCTAGACCCCGCCCCCCAAAGTTCTCCGGGCTGAAACTACTGTCCCAAGAGTACACAGGGATTGACCTATGGCTCCATCGCATATGTAGCAGAGGATGGCCTTGTTGAGCATCAATTGGAGGAGAGGCCCTTGACATGTCAATACTTGTGCCAGTGTAGAATGTCAGGGTGGGAGGTGGGAGGTGTGAGGCCAGAAGAAGTGGGTGGGTGGGTGAGGGTGCACCCTCACTGAAGCAGGGGGAAGGGGAATAGGATAGTGGGCTTCTGGAGGGGAAACCGGGAAAGGATGTAACATTTAAAATGCAAATAAAATATCCAATAGAACAAAAATATTTTTAAAATACATAATGAAAATAAGTGAGCTTTCAATCCTTGTTTGTTGACTAGTTCTACAATCTCATTAGATAGGATGATGAAACTGGACTATGTAATCATTTACAGGTCACTCTGGAAGAAATAGAACATGTTTAATAAAAAGAAAACGAGGACTCAAAATGAATGAGAACTATTTAGAAAGAAAGAACCAGAAGTGCTATCAATTTATAATTTATCATTTGGAGGCCTTGGCTGCAGTTAAACCTGAAATAACTGACCTCAAAAGCAGCTCCAGGAGGTTCCCAGAAGGCACAGTTGAGACAAAGAGATGAAAAGTTTGGAAAGGTAAGTGAGTTTCATTAAAATATAATGAGAAATCCATAAGATCCAGAGAGACCAAGAGAGGCCAAGTGCATTCACTGTAAAGGTAATGACTGTACCAATGTCGTGAATAAAGTGGCAGAAAACAGAGAGAATCCTTCCCTTACTGTGGAACTGTAAACAGAAGAGATAAAGGTACCAGTAGCATGAATTTAGCAAGTAATCTACATTTTATCCAGTATTTCTTTAAGCTTCAGGAGAGACAGTTAAGACCACCTGTCTGTTCTTCTATCACGAGGGCTCAGGCTAAGCAGGGAGCTGACTCAGAGACAATGTAAAAGACAATTATTTTACTAGAGAGTAGAAACTTCAACATTATTATATCTCCACACCCAAAGCCCCTTATGCCACCATTGCCAAAGCAAATGTCACACAGAGAATCATCATGATGAGGAGAGAAGCTGATCTAGCTGGAAACTCTGGTGTTGAGTGTATTTCTGTGGAGCTCACACACAAGAAAATCAGGCTACTCTTCAGTTAAATGTGAAAATCCACATGCATGGGTGGCGAAAGGCAGAGCTGGAGAGTAGAGGGTTAGAGACAGCAGTTTTCAACCCGTGTCATATCAGGTATTTACATTATGATTTGTAACAATAGCAAGATTAGATCTATGGAATAGCCATCTATGGAATAGCCATTAAGTCCTTTTATGGTAGGAGGCCACCACAACATGAACAACTGTATTAAAGGGTTATAACATTAGGAAGGTCAGAACCAATGGTTAAGGGGTGAACTACTTTACAACTATGGGCAATGATCCTTCCTTTTTCTTTTTCTTTCTTTCTTTTTTTTTTCTTCATGAGAATTGCTATTTATTCCCAAGGTTGCCAAAATCTTCACCAAGGATTCACCAGGGGTGCCAAGAAAACTAGTAGACTCAAACACTGATTGTGGGTTGTCAGTTTAGAGGGGGGTGGAATGGGTCGGGGAACCCCAACTGTCCCTCCCCCATCCAATGCCACAGAAAAGGGTCCTCCTATGGCCGGCTCCCCTCCCCATCCTCATGTCCAGTTTTTCTCAAGAGGAGGTGGATTGGGGACTTGGGAAGAGGTTATACAGTGAGTGGACCCCAGGAGGGGGAAAAGCACTGGGAGGGGTCCCCCATTTCACATGCACTCACAATACTCATGTCCCAGGGAGCAGAAATTGGAGAAGCCATCTGAACCAGGACTCCCTCCTACCCTGGATCCCTTCCTTAACCTCAGACTCTAACACAGCCAAGGAAAATAGTGAGAACTCTGTCTTGGGGTAGCATCACAAATCCTGGGATAAGACAGCTTGAGGGGCACTGCTGTCCAGAATTCAATTCAATAGTTAAGATAGACAGAATAAATATTTCGTGCATTCCACTCTTATTTAACTTAGTTGAATGCCAGAGAAATGCAGTTCAAAGTCATGAGTAATGACTATTGACAAAGGGCTAAGGAATCCTAGCTCTTTGAGGTCTCGCCAAAAAAGAAAGAAATATTGTCTACTCTCTACTATTTATTTAGTTTTTGCTAAATAGATAAATATTTTATTTGAGTTTAAGAAATATAAGATGATAAAATTAAATATAATGGGTTAAATAAAATAGGTTCTTCAATTAATTTTTCTTTTATGATTTCTTTCCTTCTCCCCTATCCTGCCTCACCACAGCCTCCTACAAACCTCCTCTGCTCTCCTTCAATTTCATGTCCACTCCTCTAATTAATATTTTTTTACCAGATCACACATGCATACACCTAGTTTTAGGGAGATAAAAAATTGTTTTACCTTTTATATTATTTGATAATTTATGAGTTTTTGATGTATTGTTTCTCTCATCTATTTAATCGTTAGATTTTCATTCCTGTGTGGCTTTTCTCAACTGCCCCCTTTCTTTACTTCCTCTTCTTCTACAGCCTCATCACTAATTTCAGCTTTAGGTGTCTCTGATCTCCCCATTTATCCTATCGTTAATCTAGATCCTTTGCTTTCTAATCTTACTGATAATGAAAATGCAACATCCAGTTGGGGTTTTACAACATTGTTACACTTGAATTTTTGTCATTTTTCTTACTATCTGTTTCTCCCCTATATCTTATAGATGATACCATAAATATAAAAGAAAATTACACACTAAGAAGATGTGCATATAATAAAAGGTTTGCAGAAAAATTTATTTCAATTTCCCACATTTGTATATTTCCGTAGCTTTGTCTCAGTATTTATTACATTGAGGTATTTTTCACCACTTCTATTTTCTTTAAAGACTTTTATAATGAAGATGTTGAACTTCGTCAAAGGCCTTCCTGCATCTGTTTAGATGAACATATTTTTTCTTTGAATCTACGTGTTATATTGCATTTATTAATTTATTAAAGTCTGTCACCATTTCATTTCTGATAAAAGAACCAATTTTCTTTTTTCTTTTTCTTCTACAATAAAGACTGAGACAGAGTATCAACTCATTGCACTCTCATCCATTACAGTACTTAAAAGTTTTAGCCAGAGCCATAAAGCATAGGAAAAACAGGAAAGGAAAACACTGCATGCAGATGATATGACTAGACACCTCAAAGATATTAAAGACTACCAAAGAAAGCACAGCAATGAGAACTGCAGTTAGTAAAGTAGCTGGAAATACCTAATAATCCTGCAGCCATTTTATATACCTATGTAATAGTATAATCACTATAGGAACAAAATCAGGGAAGAAATCCTGTTTACAATGGTGTCAATAAATATGCAAATGCAATGGAAGACTGAGCTCAAGCAAGGAGGTGTAGTGAAAGCTCATACAGTCAAACTCTTAGGACAGTGGTGAAATAAACTGGGAAGTATTCTTCAAGAGGGAAAGTCCTTCCAGGGCTCAGGGACAAACAGAACTACTACTGTGAAATGGTCATGTAGCTACAATGAATCTATAGAAAAAAAATGCCATTTGTACCTAAATTCTACTGAAGTTCTTCACAAAAACAGAAATGACAGTGTTAAAATTCATGTTTAAACCCTTGGCATCCAAGGAACCCCAAAGTCAAAAGAGCATAGTAGAAGGCGTCACAATTCTTGATGTCAAATTACACTATAAAGCTATGGTAACAAAAACAAAACAAAGCAAACAGGTAGGTTAGTGGCCTAGAATGAATAGCAGGAAAACAAATTAACACTGCTCCGGTCACCTGATTTTTGACACAGAAATCAAAATTATATACAGGAGATAAAATGATCTCTTTAAAAAAATGAATATAAATTTTCAGAAAAATGAATAAGAATTGATTAACAACATTGCATGGAATTGAACAGCTTTTCATCATAAAGTAAATACTAACAAACAGAAGAAAATATAGAGAATACATTTTTGCACTGTACTGCATGCAAAGGATGGAGATCTAAAATCTATGAAGAATAGTAAACAACATTCAACATCTTCAAACATTATGTAAATGAAAATCAAAATTACATTGAAAGGCTATTTCTCAATTAGAATGACACTCATTGACAAAACAACCAGCAAGAAATGAAGGTGTCTGTAAAAGGAGAGATACCAAGATAACAGAAAGATGAACTAATGTAAGCACTAGGGATATCACATGGATGTTCACATTACTTTTCTCTCCTGAGTATGTTCCCAAAGGAATCTAAGTCAGCATTTTACATAGATAACCTTGTGTTCGTTTGTTTTATGATACCGTCCACAACATTTTGTTATGTACATAACCGGCCTAATATTTCATCTACACATGGATGGATAAAGAAATTAGGATATATGCCTCCATGTATATGTACCTGATTAGTATATCCATAACATTTTATCTAAGCTAGACTTAAAAAAGCAAGTACTACATGCTTTCTTTTTTATTGTAAAAACTGAATTATATACACATGTGGGGCAAGTGCAACCTTGTCACCACCAGACAGGAGAATTGGAATTGAGCAGATTCAAAAAACCTTGATAAATCTCATAATTGAGAGCAATGGTATGTGTTAGAATCAACTCCCGACCAGAAGCATGTGACCATGACATTATACTGCAGTGACAACTGCTCAAGAAGCATAAAAAAACAAAACAAAACAAAACAAAACAAAACAAAACAAAAAAACTCCAGAGTTTTCCATGCTAATGAGGTACCTGAGTATTTTGCCAAAGAGTTTCCTTCCTTTCTTGGGCATTCCTTGCTGCAAAAAGTATTTAATCTCAGGTTCACCCATATATGACATATGCATCCTCGTCCACCATGAATAAAACAGTTTGGTCAAGTAAAGACTATCTCCTTCATCAAGAACCTAACGAAAGGGTAGGCATTTTGTCACACAGAGCCGGAACTAAGACTCTTGTAGAAGTCCTGTCTTCCAACCCCTCTGTACTTTGGCATGCACTGAGAACTAAGCTGGCTTCCACCCCTGTCCTGGGTCATCTTGGACCGCAAACTCCTGTTTTTAATTCTTCCCGATCCCACGCCATATTAGGGGACAGAGGAGCTTGAGAACCACAGCCTCAGCCTTGGCCCCAGTCCCCACTGTTTCTCACTCATAGAAATGCATGCTGGGACCCCTATCTTAGACAGCATTTTGCCTTCCCTGAGTGACTTGATGCACTCTTACATCCCAGTGGCGAGGCAGAAACAGACTGACACATGTGTTCATTAATTTTTTCAACAAATGTGACAAAGCTCAACTAAGCACCAGAAGGATTATTTTTGCCCACAGGTTGAGGGTACAGCTTAGTATCTTTATTTCATTTTTAATGTTCTAGAACTCAAACTCAAGGAACCTTGTGTGTTAGACAAGTATTCTGTCCCTGAACTATGTATACCAGCCTCTCAAAATGCCTTTCAGGAAATGGCAACATTCTTTTAGAGATATCATTGTATAATTACAGGATTTTTTTGTTTTGTTTTTTTGTTTTTTTTTGAGCATCAGGAATGTTGTTGTCATAAAATTTCACATTTTTAGATAAGCTTTGAAATCCCTTTGCACTCATTATAATTAGGGGAAATATTATTCTGAGTAGGTAGTGATTAATTATTCTGTTGAATTAATTGTGCATGATATCCATTGTCTAAATTGGACATTCTAATTAAAAGTATCAATCTAAAGAAAATTTCAGAAAGAAATATACCTTTTAAGAAATGAAAAACATCTAATATTTTTCTCTGTTAATTTATGCTGGGGCAAGCACCATGCCAGATCCTTTGCTGCTCTCATTTAGACTTTGATCAAGTACCATGAAGCCAAGGATTTAGTAACAATACAACATGAATATTGAAACCACAGATAATTAAGTGAATATAATGTATTAAATAAGTTAAGCAAAGATGGCAAAAGGGCCATATGCTTCTCATAAAACACATGTGGAGAGATCAGTGTGACCTAGAACTCTGACCAACACACTGTCAGCAGGTAGCATTCATCTGATTGCAGGTTTTTGTAGATATTTTGTTCTGCAAACTTAATTTGTGTGTCACTGTCCCTGTGGGCAAAATTAATTAGCCATCTCTCATAGCCTCTTGTACTTCTTGAAAAATTGCTTCAAATTAAAATCCTGGGTGGTTCAAAGTAATTGACTTAGCATTGATCATATCCATGTACCCTAAAAATCAAGGAAGACAAAATAACAAAAATAAATATTTGGTTTTTCTGATTCAGCTCATTGACATTTCTCATGAGGTGGAAAATCCAAATCAGAATTAGAGGCAGCTCATAATGGAATGATGACTGAAATTATTAATGACCACAATGAATCTGTATATGAACCTATATATGAATCTGAGTCTATGAATATATCCACAATTTACTTAAAAGGTTCATCCAAAGTTTATCATGGAGTAGAAAATTATGTTTAACTAAGTGCTGAACAAATATATATATACATATATATATATATATTTAACTAAATTAATTTAATTAAATTGGTTAATCAAGTTAAGAAATAGCTTAGTGATTTATGTCAAAAATGTCTATACTATATACCATACTTGAAAGAAATAGTAAACTCAAATTATTAAATAGACTATATTTATTAATAAAATTTAAAAATCAAAATTATTGTTGACTTACTATGTTCATAGAATGGAACATTCTATTCTGTGTCATTCATCAAATCATTTCTACAACTAATTCAAAACTGCTCTATTCAAAAGTCCTTTTTGCAGAAATATCCATAAAACTATTTCAAACATTTACATGAAAACATTAATAATTTAAAGTCAACTCTGATTAAGAAAAAAAAAAGCCTTAGAGACCTATCCAACCACTTTTGTACATTATATTAAGATAATCTTGTAAAGTTTCAATAAGACCATTGATGATGGAAAATAAATCCCTAAAATAGACCTAAACTATTTTCAGCCCCCCATGCCTCCTTTTTTTCTTTTGGCTCATGTTCTAGTACAATTTGATGGAGAAAAAAAACTTATTAAACAAACGGGACTCAGGAAGAGGAAATAAGGCTATCAACGTTTACATCACAACATTCATATACACAAATTTCAATAAATTATAAACCTAAATGTCAAAATCCCAAATACCTGGCATCTTGAGCAAATTATGGGAGTCATGGTCATTTTCATGACACAAGCAAATAATTTGCAGAATTCTGAACACAATATCTACTAACTGAATTTTTGTGTTAGATATCATATTTCTAATGTCTACTTCCTAAACCACTCCACTGAAACTGTCTATTTATCCAGCCTAGCACCATTATTTAGATCTATTAGGGTACAGGCACATAAATAAAATAAATTCTAACCAGATGTACAATGAGGATGAATATAGTTCAAAATTAGTAAACAATCAAACTAACCCCATATTATAATAAAAATACTGCCGCCAGAAACATAGTAAGCACCTTAAAAATATTCAGTATTTTCAGAAATATCTAAATCCCCAAATATGCATCTTTTTTAACGGGTCTGGGGCTATAGCATATAGCACTAAACACCATGAACCACTTGTAAAGACATAGTATAGTGGAAACTCACAAACTTATGATGTTTGTGATGTATAGGAAGTTATAACATGTTCAACCTAGAAAATACATCTTGAAATTTTCCTTAAGACTTATTTTTATAGTGCCCTCAGTTTTCCAGCAAAATTAAGAGACAGCTGACATTTTCCATATAACTCTTGATGCCAGAGATGCATATGCCTTAACAGTAAATAACATTCCTATGGCATCAGTGCACATGTTATTGATATCACCAGTTCAGTGCTGTAGCTTTTGTAGGCTTAGCTGTTGATGCTATAATTCTATACATTTGAATAAACACCCATTATTTCAAAGTAATTTTCTCTTTCCTCAAATCCTATGTAGTTTCTAGTGTTTTCAGTGATTTATTTTTCTAGGATCCCACAGTGATCTGGATAGTTTTGTGTCAACATGAGATGTTAGAGGAATTAGGTATAGGGGAAGATTCCCTAATTCTTTGAGTGGGTAAACAAAGACGTCAGAAGCTAACAGTAGAGTGAAGATAGAGAGGCAGCTTTTCCAGGTTCCAGGAGGAAGGGAAGGAGATGAGAGTGGGAAAAGCCCTTTGGCCAGGCTGTGAAGTGGAGAAGAATAACACCATGTATGCCTGGGGGTTATTAGATCCGGTGGCAGCCACCAGATGAATTCTAGTATAAAATAGTGGATGAGTTTAGGACAATAAACCACTGAGCCCAGCGGTTGTGCCATTAGGCTGAGTTCAAAATATAAAGAGTGTCTGGTATTTTTTATTCTCGATGATTCAGATGGGCAAGAGAGAGAGCATAACCACAGAGAGGTCATTGGATGGTGGTTGGCGGAGTCACCTGCCAGGGCTGTCTGTTGGTAGAAAGTCATAGTTCGAGGTCTTTTCAGGAGAAGCATGTGTTGGGCAGCTTAGTAAGCCAGCCATGGGAGCTGGGTGAGGCCATTTCTGACACTGGGCAAGGAACAAGCAGAGACCAGGATAGGTAACTATGGAAGCTGAGTGAGACCAGGACAATCGTTAGAGGCTGGTGGAGGTAGGTGTGAGAGGTTGAAAGAGTTCAGGCTGAGCTTTCGAGAAAGAACTAGGATGGATTTTAAAATTACACGCAATAGAGAGCCTCAAATGAGAAAATACCTCCATGATATCAGGCTGTGGGCAATCCTGTCAGGCATTTTAAAAACATTAGTGACTGATGTGGCCTAGTCCATTATAGATGGTCTCATCTTTAAGATCATATTCCTGAGTTCATTAAGAAATCAGGCTGATCAAAACAGGAGGAGCAAGCCAGTAAGCAGTACTACTCCATGGCCTCTGCATCACTCTTTGCCTCCAGGTTCCTACTCTGGTTAAGTTCCTGCCCTAACTTCCTTTGATGATGAACTGTGATATGGTAAGCCAAGGTGAGTAAGCCCTTTTCTCCCAAACATGCTTTGGTATGGTTTTCCATCATATCAACAGAAACCTTAAGACATAAAGCATGGAGACTTTTCTAGAATTTCACATAACTGGGATTGCAAGGCCTCTTCAGAAGAGAATCTCTGACTTAACTATTATTCATTAAAATTTATTCTGTGTCTTCTCTGTATTTGAGTGCCTCCTTCTCTGTTACCACTGAATAGCATTCAGTATATCTATAACCTCTTGGTTGGTTTCAAGTTTTGGCCACTGTGAATGAACGAAATTTAAGAGTTTCTTCAGGCTTTTATGGAAGTAGGCTTTTGTCATCCTTGCCAGAGATCAAGGAACAGGATGCAAATGTATGCTTCAATGTGCAATAACTGTCTTCCAAGGTCACACTACAATTTTATGGTGCTGCCAGGAATGAGTGAGCATTTCTGTTTTTACACAGACTGTCTGCCATTTGGGTGCTGTCAGTTCTGGAGCATGGTCTTTCTAATAAGTCTGGTTACTATTTTAATTTCCATTTACAAGATGACATATAACACAAGTGATGTGTGTTGTTTAATATTGACTTTAACTTCAGGGGATTTCAAATCACATTTCTGGTCATAGGGATAAGGAAAAGTCTAGATTGAAATAATTGAACCTAGTAGACTCATTTAAATGTGATTTGTGGCACCTTGTAATTGACTAGGGCACTGGACCACCAGGCAGAAAGCAAACTGCGCTCCAATTTTCCTACTGTCTACTTCTCTGTCAATTCAGTGCTGCTGATTCAGTATGTGCATTGCAATGATTTTCTTACCAAGTAAACTGTAAGTCAAGACAAACTCATCCTTGGTTATGTTGTTTTTGGCAGTATTTTTTCAACTGCTAAAGTTTCTTGTTATATACTTATTTGTCAAGGGCACCCCTGTTTGATGAGGTGTCTGTTAAGTTCCAGAGTATTCTGTGTTTACCTTATTATTGTTTTATAAAGTAAAGGTAACTTTAATGTGAAATTTAAAAACACAGTCCTCGTTGTGTGTTATTCTATAATAAATTTTATCAGAATAAATCTAATAATAAACCTAATAAAAATACACCTAATGCCACTGTTATCTAATGACATAATAATAATATTAATATTAATAATAAACTGTTATCTAAAGTATATTAGAAGCAGGCAATGCAAGTTACTTAGTAGAAAACAGTAAGTGTAATATTTCACTTTCCTGTCTGAGCACTATGTACCTATATATATATATACATATATATATATATATTGTTTATTAAATAATTTGATTCCGGGAGGCTGAACAGTTTGACAGGAGCTGAATTAGCTCATTGAAGAAATTCCTTATTAAACATCAAGTTATTTCTTTCTTCACCACCAAGTGGTGAAATAGAGCTTACTCTGAGTGTACTGAGGGTGCATGTAAGTTAGACAAGATTCACAGAAATTGTTTCTGTCTCCATTGCTCATTATCATCAGAAGCCCTTCATGTTCAGTGTCTTCTCTGTGACCTAAGACTAGCAGTGAATGCATGCGGGACTTGTGGTAAATTGACTAAAATGCAAACAAAGTACCTATGTCAAGTATGTAAAAAGCATTGTTTCATACTATTTTCACCTTTAATTCTTGGCTAAGGGAGACTTTAAAGCTTCAGCTTTGAATTTTGAGGTACGAATAGATCGAGTTGGTTTTCTTCTCATTCCGAGAAGGTGAGGAGATTACATGAACATGATTGAGAATAAAATGAAAAGAGATGGGGCACGGTCTTCTCACTATGCTTTTGAGAAGATGCTCTGTGCTTGGGGTTCTTCTTTACTTCCATGAAGCTGAGGCCGGTCGAAGAAAGAAAAAGAGCATAAGTGCAGGACGTTAGATTTCTTAATGTGAAAGTTGATGATTATACATTTTAGAGAAGGAAAACATAATACAAAGAAAATAAGGTGAGAGCAAAGGCTCAGAATATTTTCTTCACTTTGAACTCTCATCAATCATTGCTAACAGCAAAAATAAAATTAATTTCCCTTGTAGCCTCATGTACTTCAATTATCCATCAGTTGATACTTTCCAGTCACATGACTAGAATATATTTTTTTAAAAACTTCTTTATTCATGAATTAAAATTCTAGGCAAAAGTATGGAAGTTATTATATTAAACAATAAAACAAAACCAAACAAAGAAAAAAACGTATGTTCAATATATCAACTTCCTACATTCTATCCAGGAATTTTCCTCCTAAAGATAAATATATGGAACTTTTTATATTTTAAAGTGTCTGTAGCTTAGGATTTTTTCTTATTTTCTTGGTTATTTTATTTATTTATGTACTTATTTATTTATTTACTTATTTTGGGGGGTCAAGTATGGTTTATTTGAAATTATATCCCAAATACAATCATTAGACTTTCAGATGTTAAATGGTTGTATTCTCAATTGTCTTCATCTTCCTTTTTCTTTGAATATTGTATTTATTTACATTTCAAATTTATCCCCCTTATTTCATTCCTTCTGCAAACTCTCAATCTCATTTCCCCTCCCTCTGATTCTATGAGGATGCTCCCCCAATTACTTCTGCCTCGCCATCCTGGCATTCCCCTATACTGGGGCATCTAGTGTTCATAAGACCATGTGCCTCTCCTTCCACTGATGCTGCTTTGGTATTGCCCCCCCACACACACACACATGACATAGACTACTGTTTTAACAAGCCTATAGGGACTAGAGAATATATTTGGCCTAGGGAGTGGCAGTATTAATAGATGTGGCGTAGCTGGAGTAGGTGTGGCCTTGTTGGACTAAGTGTGTCACTGTGGGAGTGGCCTTCGAGACCCTCCTCCTAGTTTCATGGGAGCCAGTCTTCTCCTAGTGGTCTACAGTATCAAGATATAGAACTCTCAGTTTCTCTGGCCTCCATTGCAAAGCCTGCCTGCGTGCTGGCCTAGATGTTACCATGTTCCCACCTTGATGATAATGGCCAGAACCTCAAAACTACTAAGGCAGCTAGCTCCAGTGAAATGTTGTCCTTTACAAGAGTTGCCTTTGTTGTGGTGTCTCTTCACAGCAATGGAAACCCTAATTAATACAGTACTTAACCCCAAACTGTCCTTACTAGAGTCAACAACAATAAAAATATATATTTGGAGGTGGGTAAGAGCTTCACTTTCTCTCTAGGAAACCCAAGTTCAGTTCTCAGCCCCAAAATGGCTGTGTAGAACTGTCTGTCACTCCATTTCCAGCTGTTCTGCCATCGTTCCTGGCATTTCCAGGTACTTTACACACACATGATACAGGTCTATACACAGTAAAACATCCACATATGCAAAATAAAATCTTAAAAATAATTAAAATTCTATCGATGTGCTAAATTCAGTTTATGGGTATTTTGTCATTTAAATGTCCAGTTTTCAACAAAGGATTTAAAAGAAATATAAAAAAACCCACAACATGACCAACATATGGAATAAAATCACCAGTACCAACTAGATCCATGAAGCTGGAGCAGTCTGAAGGAAGTCAAATCTAAGAAAGCATATTTGTTTTAAATGTTTATTTATTTAAGGGAATATTTCCTTTTGCCTTTGAATAGAATTTCCAATTGATATTTTACATATTGAAAGTAAGGGTGATTACTGGCATTGTGTTTCATGTTGCCAAAGCCTTGATTAATTTACATGAATGGGGTGGTGTTACTTGAATAATGAATTAAACAACTATTTAGTAATTTAGTTAAGCAATCAAAATTATATATTGGCTTTTCTGCAAAGGTGAATACCAGAAGTGGAATAGAAGTGTAAGTTGTAAGACTTCTAATTTGTAATAAGACATAAATCAAACTTCAGCTACAACCAGTTGCTATCAGATTTTAATTACATTCCTTACATTTTATGTTCTTTGATGAAGAAGTAATCGATGAACCAGTTTTTAGAAAAATTGATTCTTCATAATAACTGTGTCAACATTAAATGAGATGCTTGGCAGTGCAGCTTGTCAAAAACATCATAATTAAAACACTTCAAGTAAACCCATCATCAGGAATGGTGCTAAGGAGGGCCATGAAGGAAAAGAGTTAGCAATTTGTAGTGTGCTGTGAAGACTCCCCAAGGTTTTCATTTGCATTTATCTTAGAATATTTAAAGAGATGTAACAATGCAAAGAATAATTGTATATTACCATAAAGCAATTTAAGGTTTTATATAGAGAGACATGTATATAAAATGCATGCATTTAAAGTATTGATTTGGATAATAGACATTTTGTGTTTAGTCTGCATGAGATGGTGTTTGTTTTCACTCTATTCCCTACTCAGCATCTGAAAGGATGTATCAGAGAGACCTGATAGAGCACGGTCTCAGATCCTATGTGCAAGGCATGCTGTGTTTGTGTAGATGGGCTGTAAAGTCAATTACACACAGGAGTAAGGTGAATCTCTCATGGTACTTTTCCCTTCTGCACGATGCATTATTTATTCTGTAGATTCCTACAACAGAGTGAGCTGGGTAAAACCAAGGACTTTGTACTCTGATTGACTTCTCTAAAGATTCATTAGGACTCCCTAGTTCTGTAGACAAAAGAGTTTTAGACAATAGAGATAATTTTCATGAACTGAAAAGATGACATTTGAGAAAGGTAATGAGGATGGGAGAAAATTAATTCCTTTTAGCATGGTTTCTCAGGCCTTGCTACTGATGAGACAGCTTTGTTTACCACTCACACCTGATAGCCACTTTTGTCCTTTTACAAATACCTTACAGTGTCAGTCACTGTGGTTCATAGGTGGCTCAGCAGGGGAGGATTGTTCTGTAGTATTAGACTACAGGAACGAAGTTTTTAAGTTAAATCCAGCTCAAATTCTCAAAGTCTCATGTCCTAAATGTACAGCAGTGTCTTCAGTAAATAAGACTTACATTTAGACAACCAAGGGCAACAACTAGAGTCTGTCTTGTTTTACTGGTCACTTTTACTTCTCTTATACAGTATTCTAAGGAAGACTTCTCATGCCTGATACTGGGGTTTTTATTAGGTTATGATACTTGAGGGAGCATGGTAGCCTCAATGGCATGAATTCATTTAATCTAAATATGCATATATGTGCAGATTTACGTGTACTGTGCATAATTTTAGGTGAATGTAAAATAATAAAACTCAGTCGAGCTTTATTAAAATCTTTAGTGTACCCATTCAGAGCCTGCCCCACATGTGGCCCATACATATACAGCCACCCAACTAGACAAGATGGATGAAGCAAAGAAGTGCAGACCGACAGGAGCCTGATGTAGATCGCTCCTGAGAGACACAGCCAGAATACAGCAAATACAGAGGCGAATGCCAGCAGCAAACCACTGAAGTGAGAATAGGACCCCCGTTGAAGGAATCAGAGAAAGAACTGGAAGAGCTTGAAGGGGCTCGAGACCCCATATGTACAACAATGCCAAGCAACCAGAGCTTCCAGGGACTAAGCCACTACCTAAAGACTATACATGGACTGACCCTGGACTCTGACCTCATAGGTAGCAATGAATATCCTAGTAAGAGCACCAGTGGAAGGGGAAGCCCTGGGTCCTGCTAAGACTGAACCCCCAGTGAACTAGACTGGTGGGGGGAGGGCGGCAATGGGGGGAGGGTGGGGAGGGGAACACCCATATAGAAGGGGAGGGGGGAGGGGGATGTTTGCCCGGATACCGGGAAAGGGAATAACACTCGAAATGTATATAAGAAATACTCAAGTTAATAAAAAAAAAATCTTTAGTGTAATTTAGCTTTCCTTTCCCCTTTACTGTTTAGAACTCCCTTCCCAGTTAGTCTTCTCTCCCCAGTTTTTCATTTCCTCTTTCAAGTCACCTGCATCCTGCTATTCCTCTCCAAACATCTGTACTTATGTTATCCATACTTTATATTGTTCATAAGGAACAAGATTAACTTTGATGACATTTTAACAAAGTCAAGGAAAGTGTTACCACATGCTGTTAGTGAAACCACAACATTTTCTGACCTACGAAGTAAGTAAAACTTATTTTTGCTGTATTTGATGACATTTATATTACAAAGAAATATTTTGAAAACATATTCACTTGATTTGATGGTAGCTCATGATTATATCTATTCTATTTTATTTTTTATTGTTGTTATTTGTTATTGTCTACTGTTATAGTATCTAACATATATATTAAACTTTACTTTATTATAAATATATATATATATGTAAAATGCTGTGTGGATTAAATATGGATACCATAAGAGCATATGTATTATATGTATGCATGTTTACATGCATACATGGATGGATGCATGCATATAGGTCAGTATTTTTCAAGATTTCTGGCACACATTGAGTTTTGAAACATTTTTCTTTTATAAAAAAGAACTACTATAAGATTCGCTATTGTAACTATTATACACATCTACAGAGCTGAGGGATGCTATGTTTATTCTCTGCAAGGGGAAGAATCAGGGAAACTGGTGGAATAATATAGCACATATCTTGAATTTTGAGATGACTAGAGACCCAGTGGTTTAAACCAGTGGAAGTTTAAATGCATGGAAAAGGGGAGGTGGTGAGTGTGATTCCAGGAGTGTGAAAAAAGAAAGACTATTCCCTATCCTCTACCTTTTGGCCCCTTTCAGCAGATTAGCTATTGCCTTCCCAAAATATTCAGAACAGATGTTTTGTAGCAGTATCCCAGTTCAAATGCCGATCTCTTCTTGAACCAACTTGACAGACACAGTCAGGCATAATGCTTTACTAGGTATCTGGACATCCCTCAGTCTATTCAAATTGACATAAATTTAACAACACAGCAGTAAGTACATAACAGCAAGTACATCTCTCTTAATTAACTTAGACTAAAATGCAGGAGTAGAAACATTAGAATGGATTATTAAAAAATGAAATGATGCTAAATTAAATGTTAGTTGTGGCCACATAAGACGTAGGACAAGAGGAAGATAAAAATAAATATTTAAGAATATCAAAATAAAGACACTAGATCACCAAAATCAACATTGACCTCTTCATAGTGAGAAACCCTGTTGAAAATGCTCACATGAGAGGAGCTCTATTTAGGTTTCTTTTCAATGAACCATTGAATTTTTGAAAGAAATTTTCTTAGAAAAAAAAAAAACGGAGAAATACCATGATAAGTAAACATACCTCTTTGGTGTCCTGTCTTCTGAATTAGAGTAAGGCAAGAGGAGCTCACGGTGAGGGTCAAGGAGTAAATGTGCCACAGAACATTTTTGTCAAATTGAAATAAATGTTCAGTGGTAACCCACAGATGGTACTAGTAAGAACATAAGAGCTTTCTAAGATTAATTTTATTATTATTTAAGTAGTCTATGTGACATTCAGATGACATGACAATGTTCATTCAGGGTGTAATCCATAGTTAAGTAACATATGACTGCACTATCTTACACCTATCAGAATGGCTAAAATCAAAACTCAATCAATAGGTCATACTGGCAAGGCAGCATGGGGAGGTAGACATTCCTCCATTGCAACATATACGTAGATCTACAAGGAAGCATTAAGTGGAGTTGGGGAATGTTCAGAAGAAGGGGAGGAAAAACTGTAGGAGACAGAGGGTTCAAAGATACCACAGGAAAACCTACACAATCAACTATCTTAAGCCTATGTGACTCAGATGCAGTGTCAACAAAGAGCATGCATGGGACTTACCTGGGCCCTCTGAATATATGTAACAGTTCTACAGCTTGGTCTTCATGTGGGATTCCTAACCGTGGAAGCTAAGGTTGGCACTGTTTCCCCCAGTGGCCACCTATTCTAACTTCAATAGTAGATGTGTGTAGACTTACTGCAGCTTGATATGCCAAGGATGGTGGCTATCCAATGGAGGCCTTCTTTTTTTCTGAATAGAAAGGGAGGTGGTGTTGACTGGGAGGAGAGAGAAAAAAAATGTTCTAAAAGAACACTTTGCAGTGAACAAGAGAGAAAGGAAGAAATTGTAAGTAAAGAAAATTGAGGAAATCTAAAGAATGATTAAAAAAGAGAGGTGGAGAAATAGTGGTAATTCAGAGATTGCAGATATACTTTTTAATATGATAATTTGAAACATTTTGATGGATGGTAACAATAATCCACATTTTAGGGAAGTGATACTGAATGATACTGATAATATGAAACAAATATTATTTGGTACTCGATGATGAAAGTACATGGTTGTTGATACCTGGAATTAAGAACACATAGATTGAAATTAGAACAAAGCTACTGTGTGAAATTCACAAAGATGTCAACATAGTAATAGGCTACTATTTCGTGACAATGTTGTAGCATTCCATTGCAATTCTTACTAACAAATTATTCACTTTTCTTATCTGTGGATTCCACATTTTTCTCAAAAGAATTAACTCTTTTATTTCCTCTCAGAAATAGTATTTACTGAAACCAGAGACTGAAATTTCAAAGAAAAAAAAACCTCAATATTTGCAAAAATGCCATAATTATATATAATAGAATTACAATTTCTGAGATCTTAAATGCAGTCTTCAAATCTCCATTAATAATATATAAATTCTTATATATTGTACCCTATCTTGATTTATAGTTTTGATATTAAGAAATTGAAAGATAAAAACTCTGTTTATGACTTGACAGAAAATCAATAGTGGAAAACAATTGTAAGGGATCCAAGTTTTGAATGATAATAAGAGATGTGAGGAAGAAAAAGATGTAATAATCAAATTGGATCAATATTTTAGATTATTAGTCAGAATACTAACTAACTCAAAGTCATTCAGGTAATATGAACTAAATTTGAACTCATTCTAAGAGCACAGACTTTATTTCTCTTTCTATTTTTGACCTTGAACATACCAGAGACTTAATTAATACACATTAAGCACTCAAATATTGATTGCATAAAATGAGAAACAGCTAATATTTATTGGCAAAATATCAGATATAATAATTTTCCATAGTATCTTACTATCTGCAAGGGCAATGTTACTATTCTCATTTTAAAGATTATAAACTTGAAATATCTAGCATTAATATAATACTTTATTCATGGTATAATACTTTTTGTGTAGAAATAAAGAATACCACTCATAGACATAGGAGCGCAAAGGCAGAGACTTGTAGTACAAGTTCATTTACAGGGAACCTTTCCATTCCCCATGATTTTGGAAGAAAGTCATGTGAATTTCGGTAAGAAGATAAAGACAAAAGCTAGGATCGGATCCATCACTGTCCAACCAGCTATCAACTATGAGCTATAGTTTTGTTGATGGGCCTGTTTAAGCTGCTATGGTATTTTAAAATAATAAACAGATACTAAATTAAACCATTTGAGCAATGAAGATAGAAAGAAGTGAATTGAGTGTAAAAATTGTATCTTGTTTTTTGTATGACAGCTTTAATTTCAAAATTCTTGTACTAAAATATATGATGATATATACATCTTATAAACATTGTAATTTGATGTGTGGTTAATGTAAAAGGATGATTTAATTTTATTGGGATTTGGAAGACTATGTTCGATCTTCCAGTAGTGGTTGCTGTTGTACTGGCTGGCTAGAGAAATTTGGAGAATTCTTTAATTTAAAGCCTTTATCAGGAAATTCACTGAAATGCAAGCTACAGCTAATCCATCAGGTGATAAAATGCCTTGTGAGCCTCATAATTGCGGGGTCTTCTTTAGTCATGTGCATGCAATGAAGAAATTACAGATCAGGTAGAAATGGGTGAGTAGGCTTTTTCCATCAACTTTACCACAATTTGATTCCTGCAGAACTTTCCTAAGCACATGAAAAACTTTCTTTTCACTCAAAAATAAGATACTCTTTCTCCTGTAACACAAAAAGTGCATGTATTCTGCACATTTCAAAATGTTCCCAGATACCTGTAGAAGGCTGTATTGACTTTTTTTTTTCTGGTATCATAGAAGATAGTTTACGGACGGTATCTTTGCCCTGTAATTTACATTTTACCCAATCTAATAACTTGACAAATGATTTAGTAGGTACCAGGTGAATGCATAAAAATAACATATGCAGCAGTTGTACTCCACAATGGGTTGATAAATTATTACATATTGTTAATGAGTAGATTATTAACTACTAATTATTATTGAGTTTCCTTGTTAAGTAAAATACATAGTAAAACCTTTCTTCTATATACATTAAATATTACATATTTAATGTCTATAACTTATCAAATGCTGGTAAAAGACTTTTTGAATGTCCTAAGAGTCTTTGTACACAATCTAAGCCACTGAATGCAAGTAGGAAACTAGCAATGAAATTAGATACAGTTACTTCAATACTTTATAAACTTTTGATAAGCCTTCATTTAATTGTATTGTCAAATTCTTTCTTAATTTTACTTGATTTATAGATGCAATGCAAAACAGATTCTTTAACAAACATTTTTCTAAAACTAGGCAAAGACTTGATGGGAACCAGGTAATCTATCACCAAATCAATTTACTGTTTGTGATGACAGGTTTTTGTTTACATTCTTCTATGCACATTAGTTCTTTTATGGTGCAGCTCAGGAAATGATAAAATTTACATGTCAATATTCACTAGTAAGCCACTAATGTAACAAGGCCTAAAAATATGAGGATTCTCACGTCTTCAACAGTAGGGTCTTAGGTTCAAGGTCTGGAGGCTCCTACCAAGAGTATTGGTAATAATCTGTAAGGCTAATGTAAAAATCTGAAAGAATTCATTTAATAACAACTCAGAGCAAGATAAACCATTTTTGGTTCTAGGATTTTATTTGCCAGCATGTGGTATTGAATTGAGATATTGTTAGCTTTATGTGTGAGTATTGTGCCTGTGTATATGAACATGAACCACAAGCATACACAGTGCAAGGCTGGGTCAGGAGAGTGTAAATCCCTTGCAATTTGAATTGAAGGAAACTTGAGGCACCCTGTGATTGCTGAGGACAGAAACTAGAACTTCTGTAAAAGCAGTGAGTAATTTTAACACCTGAGTCATCTTTCTAGCCTCTTACTTCACATTTCAGCCAAGATTTATTTGGTAACTTGGTATCAAAATTGAGAAAAAACTCATTGGTATACTGGCATACCAGTATTTCATGAGCAACTATTTAGACTTAGTTGGTATTCTGATTTGAGGAAAACAAGATCAAAGTTTTGCAATATTACCACTTTCAGTAGTCAATGAAGAGCAGTCTTCACTAAAGGCTCAAAAAGAAAGAAATTACTATAAAAAATGCTACAAGATTGCAAATTTACTGAGCTCAGTTCTATTTCCTACACTAAAATGCCAACATCTCACTACCTCCAATCTGATTTCTCAAAGGATGATTGATGGTCGTTTTTGAGATAAAATCATTTGGACAACATATATAGTACCTTTGTGTCAGTGAGGAATTTATAGTAAGCATCCAAACATACTAAAGTTAAACCTCTTTATTATCTATCATCTGTAATTTAACTATCATCTGTAATTCAAGCTTCATCTCTGAATGTGGTTTGCCATTATTGAATTAGATTGTTATTTCATTAGATTGATATTGTGAGGCACATATAAATTAGAATTAATAGAAAACTTAAGGTTAGAATGACCCTTTAAGAATATGCTGTTTTTATTACACAGTGCTTTCTTATGATAACTTCTTCAGAGATAGCATGGGATGTGATTTTCAGGCTTCATAGTCAATTCTTCTTTATTTTCCTATTTACTATTTGAAGGACATGTACTGTTGTAAGTGGCTAACTTTTTACTCTTATGATAACCCCACGCAGAGAAATATCAGCTTGGAGATACATGAATTTGTGTGATTATGGATAGCATTTATTATTAGCTTCCTTTGTTGCTCCATGTGTGTCGACTTTTTCTACAAATTTACTTTTTAAAATGTTCAATTCCGATATGTTATGTCACATGTTCTTTAATATATTAATAGCATATTCTATGTAAATTTTGGCAACTTGAAATTTTTTGAAGAAATAAGAATATTGGCATACAATATAAATATCTATTTTATGCGATTAAAGGTTGTTTTCTATTTCTCCCACTTTACAGTCTAACTTTCAGACTGCTAAAGTGTTTTATTTTAATTTTACATTTTTTACTGACACTTCTTCTCTCTCTCTCTCTCTCTCGTGTGTGTGTGTGTGTGTGTGTGTGTGTGTGTGTGTGTGTGTGTAAAGGACACGTGTCAAAGTGTGAGAACAATTTTGTGGAATCTAGGTCTCCTATTTTGTGGATTCAAAAGATGGGACGTTGCTCTTCAGGCTTGGATGAGAGCATATTAACACTTTGAGCCATCTGCTTGTTCTGATAGGACCTTCTAAATAATGGCATCTGTTAAAATGTACTATGGAATATGAAAATAGAATATTATTTATTTTTAATTTCCTGCTTCTTCATACCCAATAAGATAATATAGTTAGTCAAAGTCATTTTTCTATTGTTGAAGAAATATATTTTCATCAGTTTAATCTATTAATATAAATAAAAAGAAATCCTGGTTTAAGGATCTAAGGCATGATTATCTCTATGGCCTAGAGAGAGAAGGAAACCATAGTTTCTATGCATCATATTTTTTCCAAAAAATGTTTTTAATTTACTGAATTGTCTTTCTTTATTAATTGATTTTTATGCTAAGTATCACTAGAGCCAATTTGTTTCCTTCACTTATTTTTTTCTGCTCAGCCATTCTCTGTGGGTCCTACAGTGTTTCACAATGAACAATGCTACATTTATTTGCTGACTCAGAAATCCTTTGATTGGAAGTAAGGTTGAAAGTAACAGCTTAGGCGAGAACACAAAGAAACACAAATAATAAAATATTGCAAAGAAAAGTCTTATTTATTCAATATCAATTTTGCTGTGTTGTTTATGATGGTACACATATCAGCTTTTGGCTTTTAAAGATCTATTTACAATGAACTGAGTGGCACACATTCATAATCAACGGGGAGGCTAAGATAAGATCTTCTGAGACTAAGAGTCTAAGACAATCACAGCTAGCATAATATAAACTTCTTCCAAGCAAGCAAATAAATAAGTAAATTGGTAAATAAACAAATGAATAATTAAAAGGCAAACTGCATTCAGAGTTCTAAGATTGGATATTTGTATGTAAACCAAAGAGACTTTGACTCTTCAAGTAATCATGAGAAGAAAGACACACAAATACACACACACACACACACACACACACACACACACAGAGAGACAGAGAGACAGAGACAGAGAGACAGAGACAGAGAGACAGAGACAGAGAGGGACAGAGAGGGACAGAGAGACAGAGAGAGATAGAGACAGACACAGAGAGAGTGACAGAGAGATGCATAAAGACAGAGACAGAGAGAACAGACTCAGAAAGACAGAGAAATATGGATATTGCATTCCTAATTTTACAGCACAACACAAAGTTATAATGACCTAAACTGCATGATACTGGCTCATAAACAGACATATACTGCAGTTGAATGGAAAAGAGAGTACAGAAATATACCACAAATACATAGTTGCTGCATGAATTTTTCTGGGAATCACATTCTATTAACCTAGAATAGAAAATGCTATGACAATGGCAAAATGGCCCCATCCAAATCCAGCATACTAAACAAATGAGAATTCTGGGGTTATTTAGAGGTACCATATGCTAATTACAGAAATGCTGATGGATCCTTACAGATGCTTGTTCAGATGCCAAGAAGCTGTACCTCTAGAGAGCTCCCAAATTCCCAACAATATTTAGCATCTTTGAGCATCTGAGAAAGTCCTAATCCTCAGCAAATGTGAGATATTCATGGACCTTCTACTTTCTTTCAGGAGGAGAAGCTAGTGGGCCCTATCACTGATGGTTTCCTGCAGCAGTTTACAAGTACTCTAATTCAGGATGTTAATCATCTGAACCAAATCCAGTGTATCACACACACAATGCTACATATCTTAGCTGTAGATGGAGTGAAATTTTCTTCCACTTGAGACTGAACAGGATGACTATGCCATAGCAAATATCACTGGAATAGCTTCAGCTCCTATGAAGATATATATAATGCCAACTCAGTGTAAAAGAAGATCCTCTGACCAAAGGGCCACCCAGACTAATCCGACCTATTTTCATACTACAGACTCACAAGCCAGGCTTCTTAAAGACTCTCTTATTTCTTATCCAAAATCTTCCCTCAATTCAAATTGTTCAAAGGCATAGTATTCTCTATTTTCTCTACTATCATTGTCTCCTGTACGAAGTAATTATTAAGGATCCATTTCAAGTGCATGCTGAATCATGGAGTTTTTCTTCTTGTATATTAAAATTGGGACCTTATAAATGAATTAAAGTGAGGACATGACTGCACTAAGGTATGGTTGAGTAGGTTTTAATTGTAGATGTGGGGTAGAGTAGAGCCGGATGTATCTGGAGGTCCAGAACAGAGGGAAAAAACGTAGAGGACTAAAATGGCCAGGAGAATGTACTGAGTCATGACATGAGAATGAGTGGGAGAGCAGAAGAAGAGATAGAGAGCAAAGAAGACCCAGAGAGAGGACCAAGAGACCAAAGGGGGTGAATGACCTTTGCAGTTATATAGGATTATATAGGGTTATATAGGAATGAGAATATGGAGGAAGAGATACCCATGAGCAGGAGTTTAGGGTAGGGGGCAGAGTATGAAAAGCAGACAGGAGCAATTATAACTCTATGAGCTTGGAAGCCAACATGTGCTTTAGTGTGCTAGTAGGCCATTTGTTGCCACAATTATCCATTGGTTATAAGCTTCTTTTAGTCCAGATAAAGAGATCGTCTAGGATTTCTCTCTTTTCTTTCCTCATACTTGTAGGATTTTTCTCGTGGAATTCAAATTTTGGATCTCAAGCAGGGTTTTAGGCTAAAATATAACTTTTTAAAATTATTCTTCTTCTTATTTATTTCTTTTTCTTTTTTTTTTATACTCCAGATTTTATTCCCCTCCCAGTCCACCCTCTGACTGTTCCACATCTCATACCTCCTCCCAGACCCACCTGACTCCATGACAATGTTCCAATCCCACCAACCCTACAATTCATATAAACACTCTGGGGCCTCCAGTCTCTTGAGGGTTAGAGGCATCTTCTATGACTGGATAATGTTCTGCTATATATGTGTTGGGGGCCTCATCTCAGCTGGTGTATGCTGACTGGTTGGTGGTCAAGTGTCTGGGAGATCTTGGGGATCCAGGTTAATTGGTCATCCTACAGGGTTGCTCTCCTCCTCAGCTACTTCTATCTTTTTCTTAATTCAAACACTGAGATCAGTAACTTCTGTTCATTGGCTGGGTGCTCATATCTGCATCTGACTCTTTGAGCTTCTTGTTGGGTCTCTCAGAGGGTAATCATGATAGATCAGTTTTGTATACTCCATAGCCTCCATAATAGTGTCAGACCTTGGGGCTTCCCCTTGAGCTGGATCCCACTTTGGGCCTGCCCCTGAATCTTCAATTTCCTAGACTCTTCTCCATTTCTAGTGCTGTAGTTTTATCAGATGGGAAAAATTATGGGTCAGAGTTTTGATTGTGTGATAATAATCCCATCCCTCATTTGATGCCCTACCTTTCTGCTGGAGGTGAGCTCTAAAACTTCCCTCTCCCCACTGTAGACCTCCCAGGTCTCTGGTACATTCTAGAGGGTCCTCCCAACCTCCTACCTACCTCCTGAGGTTGCTTGTTGCTATTCTTTCTGCTGGCCCTCAGGGCTTCAGTCCTTTTTTTTTATTTATTTTTTTATTAACTTGAGTATTTCTTATATACATTTCGAGTGTTATTCCCTTTCCTAGTTTCCGGGCAAACATCCCCCTCCCCCCTCCCCTTCCTTATGGGTGTTCCCCTACCAACCCTCCCCCCATTGTCACCCTCCCCCCAACAGTCTAGTTCACTGGGGGTTCAGTCTTAGCAGGACCCAGGGCTTCCCCTTCCACTGGTGCTCTTACTAGGATATTCATTGCTACCTATGAGGTCAGAGTCCAGGGTCAGTCCATGTATAGTCTTTAGGTAGTGGTTTAGTCCCTGGAAGCTTCAGTCCTTTTAACCCATGCAACACCAGATAATGTTCTCCTCCCCCTTCCCCTTTTATTCCCAGATCCCTCACTTCCTCCCACCTTGTGGTTGCTTTCTTCTCCCTTCCAAGTGGGACTATGGCCTCCTCACTTGTACCCTTCAGCTTGCGACCACTTTGAGTTTTGTGGACTGTATCTTGGGTATTCTGTACTTTGTGTGTGTGTGTGTGTGTGTGTGTGTGTGTGTGTGTGTGTGTGTGTGTGTGTGGCTAATATCCCGTTGTTAGTGAGTACATACTATGCATGCACTTCAGGTCTGAGTTACCTTACTCAGGATAATATTTTCTAGTTCAATCCATTTGCTTGTAAAACTCAGGATACCCTTGTTCTTAATAGCTCAGTAGTTCTGCATTGTGTAAATGAACCACATTTTCTGTATCCATTCTTCTGTTGTAGGACATCTGGGGTTTTTTCAGTTTCTGGTGTTCACCAAAAGGAGCACTATGAACATAGTGAAACAAGTGCTCTTGTGGCATATTGGGGTATCTTTTAGGTATATTCCCAGGAGTGGTATTGCTGGGTCTTCAGGTAGATCTATTTCCAATTTTCTGAGGAACCTCCAAATTGATTTCCAGAGTGGTTGTACCAGTTTGCAATCCCATCAGCAAAGAAGGAACATTCCTCTTTCTCCAATCCTAGCCAACCTGTGTGGTCGGTTGAGGTTTTCATCTTAACCATTCTGGAAGGTGGAATCTCAGGGTTGTTTTGATTTGCATTTCTCTGATCATTAATGACTTTGAACATTTCTTTAGGTGCTTCTCAGCCTTTTGAGATTCCTCTGTTGTGAACTCTCTGTTTAGATCTATATCCCCTTTTTTGATTGGGTTGTTTGGTTTTGTGGGGGTGGTTAGCTTCTTGAGTTCTTTATTTATTTTGAATATTAGCCCTCTATCAGATGAGGGGTTAATAAAGGTTTTTTTTCCCCAATGGGTTATTGATTTGTCTTATTGACTGTATCCTTTGCCTTACAGAAAGAAGCTTTCCAGTTTCATTAGGTCTCATTTATCAATACTTGATCTTAGAGCAAGAGCAATTGGAGTTCCATTTAGGAAATTTCCCCTGTGCCAATGAGGTCAAGGTCCTTTTCTATTTTCTCTTCTATTAGATTCAGTGTATCTGGTTTTATGTTGAGGTCCTTGCTCTACATGAACTTGAGCTTTGCACAAGCACAAGGTACCACATATGGGTCCATTTTTATTTTTCTACATACAGAGAGCCAGTTAGATCAATGCCATTGTCCTTATGACCTGCCAACCATACAAGTTAAAACACACACACACACACACACACACACACACACACACACACACACAATTTACCTCATCCTTTTTTAACCACTTTTTGCCACTTCAGTTTATAGAGAAATACAGAGTCTCTGCATGTCTTTTCTAACTGTAATTTCTCCTTTGCATAATAAATTTCGTTGCCTTTCCTTAGTTAAAAATCTTATCATCTGAAGTAGAGACCTACTATTACTAGCATATCTTGATTATTGTCCCATAAACACTACTTTATAATTACTTTTGACATTTGTTCTCTAGTTTTTCTGATTCTTTCATTTTGAGGGTGTCCATGTAGTTGGCTTATAGGCTCTTCTTAGTCATGAAAATGTGTCACTTTAGGGAATGAGGACTCCCTGAATCTCCACTGACAGTGTCTTAAGGTGCATTAGTCTCTGAACTCCAATAGCAGAGAATATACAAGTACTATTATAAAATTCATCACATACTCTACGAGGAAGGACAGCCATATTGATACTGGCTCTGTACATCTACTAGGTGCCTCAAATCTACTTGCAACATAGCAGCCATTATTGATAACTATCTTGTTTGTTTTCAGGCACCAAGTAGGAAGTAACATTTCTTGGTCAGCTCACTACACATAGAAGTGATAAACAATGAAAAATGAAACAATTCCACTGAAATTCAATTCATTAGTAGATGAGTCTAAGAGGTTTTTTTTTTTTTTTGTAGTAGCATAGATGAAGAGTTACCATGGGAGCATATTATGCAAAGTGATAATGAGATAAACTGAGAAAGACAAATATTTTATTGTTTAACTTGTAAAATCTAAAAAATAGGACTGAGAGAAACAGAAGAGTGATTATTGCAATGAAGTTGTAGTGAAAGAACTTGAGAAAAGTAAATGTAAATTTCAGGAAACTGAGGCATGAGTTTTGAGGTTCTAATGAACAGCACAGTAAAGACAGTTAGTGAAATCAATATCCTAAAATTTCCAGTAAAATGATAGTATGCTAGAGCAACACGTGATATTTTCCACATAGATATCTAGGGGCCTAATAGAAGTGTTTACGACTTTGATTGTGGTATTCACTAAATAATACACAGGCACATCAAATCTTCATATGTGATAATCATATACAAAATTATATATGTCTATCTGTTGAAAGAATATTTATTTTCTTTTTAAAATTAATTTATTCATCTACATTCCAAATGTTATCTGCCCCCTCTTCCAGTCCCCTTCCTAGATTTCTTCACCCTACTTCGCCTCCTCTTTGCCTCTGAGAGTGTGTTCCCCCACTCATCCACTCACGCCACCCAACCAGAGGCAAACAAAACACTCATTTGTGGAAGGATATATTTATAGAGAAATATGGTGCATGGTAGAAATGGTGGATCATGGAATCCACAGAGATAAGGAATGAAATAGTGTATTTATCCCATGAAAGGAAAACATATCAAATGTGGTTCACACATTTAATCCCAGCACTCTACAGACAGATGCAGGCAAATTTCTGTGACTTCAAGGTCAGCCTGGTCTTCAGGCCAAGCAAGTTACACAGTGAAAATCGGTTTCAGAGAGAAAAGAATGGTGGGGAGGAGAGACAGTGAGACAAAGAGTCAGAGACTGAGACAGGACAGAGACAAGAGACAAGCCAGAAAGAGATGAAAATAAGGATCAGGAGGGGAAAGAGAAGACAAAGGAAGAGGAGAAAGTAGCAGCCCAATTCTCTGAAAAGAAAAAGTCAAAAGGGAACTCCTGTGTCTTGTGCTGAACATTGAAGTGTTTCTTTATTGCTTTTCATCTTTCTCAAATACATCTTAAACTTCTATAGAAAATTCTGTCCCAGTAGTCATTTAAAAATTACAATTTACAAAATAACTAGTAATTATAATTAAGAATCTTTATTTTATTAAATCATCTACATGGGTATAATCTTGTCTTAATTTTAAAATGTTGTCATAATGTCTTAAATTATTTCTTAAGAAAAAATGCATGAAATTGCTACTCATTAGTTAAATGTTATTTCCATTGTATTTAGCGGACGGTGGAGGAAGTAGCGTGGAGTAGTCTACTGGGTCAAGATGTTTCAGTCAATGAGGAGCCTCTTTTAGGATGTTGATCTTATGTACTGCGCTATGCAACGTGAACAGCAGCTTCCTACACGTTCATTTTCATCCTGTTTATTGTGTATGTCATTTTTCTCTTGTGCTTGATATAATATTGTGCTATTTTTGAGCATGATTGCTATACAACCAGTGGGTTATGTCATTTACATATTTAAAAACATTATTAATCTTGCATTATATAACATACAGGGTCTATTTTTCAAATATAGCATTTAAAATTTCCCAAAGTGCCTTTCCTAAATGTACCTCTGTAGATATTATATGTGATACAGTAATTTCACATACAGTAATTTCATGTACAGAAAAACATGATATTTTATGATTAATCTTGTTTTGCTCCTGTATAAAACTTTTGCTTAATATAGCTTAATATAGTAGCAGACCAAAATGGTTTATTATTCACACTGTTTTTAGATCTATGTGCAACTTAATTTTAGGTAAGAGAATAAATGTGACAAACCAATTGATGCTAAAAAATATTTATCTAGATACTCAAAATACATTACATATTTGATGCCAATTTTTGATTTCACAATTTAAGTAGCATTTGTCTCCTTAAAATTCATTCAATATTTTGTTCTTTAGTAGTTTTCCATTATAACAGTTATGACTGAGATTGAACAGGAGAAAGCTAAATTCGAAATAAGTAACTTGAAAATGTAAAAGGTTTGTGGAAGTTTTTAATCAAAGAGTTTTGAATGGGTTCTAATTCATTGCAAGATTCCTTTTAAGTACAGTTCTGTGAAGAGTCTGGCCATTATTTCTCTCATCCAATCTGATATATAAGTTCTTTGTGGACAGAATCTTAACTTTTAATGAGAGATGTAAAGGAGGACTGGAGAGAGAGGCACATGTATAAAATGATGATTAAATATGAAGTAAGTGAGAAAGTCTTTCATGTGGAACTAGGATGGATAGATTGGAGCTATTATTTCAATGTTACAAAGCATTCTGCTTTTCATTATGAACTAAAAAGATCACAAAATTATTTATTTGTGAGGGAGTTAAATTTAAAACTGAAACTGACTTCATTAAATTATTTCACATATGTGCGTCCTTAAACATGTCTATTATTACTTAAGGCACTGGGATTATCATGGAATAAACCTTCATGACTCTATCTTACGTACAACTTTCTACCTTCTCCATACGCATGCATAACATATAGCCTATAAAATAATGTAAGCTTAAGTAACATAGTATCTTAATTTCCAGGAATGTTCCGATATTGGGAAGATTCACCATGACCACAGAAAGTTTTTGTAAAGGAAAGTATTTAATTGGGACTTGCTTGCATTTTCAGATGCTTCGTCCATTGTTTGCATGGTAGAAAGCATGGTGTCACACCAACAGACATGGTGCTGGAGAAGGAACCGAGAATTCTACATCCAGACAATGCAGGCAGCAGGAAGAAAAAGCATGGCCTGCCTCAGATAATTTAAATCTGAAAGCCTATCCCCAAGGACACCTTTGTTCAACAAGGCCACACCTTGTAATCCTTTCAAACAGTGCTTTTCCCTAAGTATTTTAATAAATGAAACATATGAGAATTGTTCAGATTTTAAGTATCCCATTATTTAAAGGTCAGTTAAAAGTCTGAAATATAGCTATATTTTAAAGTGTGACTTTCTAAAATTTATTACATTTTTCTAATTTTACATCAGTGTTCTTCAACAACATGTATTGATGTGAGAATGATTTCATTAATTAAATTGACAGGGAACTGTGTAAGACTCACGTTGCATAATCATTCATAATTGTTGTGGAAAGGAAGGTTGTGATCTTCAATCTTATTGCCATTAAGAGAATAACATGAGGTTTAAAAGCTGACCTCTGATATTATTGCCATGATGTACTATTAAATCTTTTCAAATCAAGAATGTCTAATCCTTCTTTATCATATAGTAATATGTCTGTAATTATGAGGCAACTGATTATACTTTATGTGATAAGAAGTTAAATGTATATTAGAAAAAAATTCACATCTGAAAATAATTAACTATTCAGCATACATAAATGAAAATTTCTAAATGTAGACTTTCATCAGCCTAATATATAAGCAGATTGGAGAATTAGGCTTTTATGTTCTGAATCCACATGAGCACTGACTACATAGTTATAATAATAATGGATACCTTCATTACCCTAGACTGTGAAATGCTCACAGTGATAAATGAGAGGCTGATTTTACAAAGAGGTCCCAGATGTGAAATAAGTCTCTCTCTCTCTCTCTCTATATATATATATATATATATATATATATATATATATATATATATATATGCACTTTTCACCATGTTTAGAAATTAAATAACTTATAACTTGTATAATATTACATTTTATAAACTTGTAATAAAAACATTTAGCTATTTTTCTCATATGAAATGTTTTTCAAGTTTGGTTTGGCTTGGTTGTTTCTAATTGAGAATTTGGTACATATGCATAATGTACTTATTATTAAATTTCTTCCTCATTTCCTCCCCTTCATTTCCTCTTTTTTCTCGTCTTTATTAACTTGAGTATTTCTTATTTACATTTCGATTGTTATTCCCCTTCCCGGTTTCCAGGACAACATCCCCCTAACCCCTCCCCTTCCCTTTATTTATGGGTGTTCCCCTCCCCATTCTTCCCCCATTACCGCCCTACCCGCAACAATCACATTCACTGGACGTTCAGTCTTGGCAGGACCAAGGGCTTCCCCTTCCACTGGTGCTCTTACTAGGCTATTCATTGCTACCTATGCAGTTGGAGTCCAGGGTCAGTCTTTGGGTAGTGGCTTAGTCCCTGGAAGCTCTGGTTGGTTGGCATTGTTGTTCATATGGGGTCTCAAGCCCCTTCAAGCTCTTTCAGTCCTTTCTAAGATTCCTTCAACAGGGGTCCGTTCTCAGTTCAGTGGTTTAATGATGGCATTCGCCTATGTATTTGCTGTATTCTGGCTGTGTCTCTCAGGAGAGATCTACATCCGGTTCCTGTCAGCCTGCACTTCTTTGCTTCATCCATCTCATCTAGTTTGGTGGCTGTATATGTATGGGCCACATGTGGGGCAGACTCTGAATGGGTGTTCCTTCTGCCTCTGTTCTAAACTTTGCCTCCCTATTACCTCCCAAGGGTTTTCTTGTTCCCCTTTTAAAGAAGGAGTGAAGCATTCGCATTTTGGTCATCCTTCTTGAGTTTCATGTGTTCTGTGCATCTAGGGTAATTCAAGCATTTGGTCTAATAGCCACTTATCAATGAGTGCATACCATGTGTGTTTTTCTGTGATTGGATTACCTCATTTCCTCTTATATAAACCCACCATCTTTCATTATAAACTTCATGTTCTCTCTCTTGCTCTCTCTTGCTCTCACTCTTGCTCTTCGCTCTTGTTCTCTCTCATTTTGACACATTTACTAACTGGACCACGCAGACCTTTTAGATGTCATATATGTAAATTAAAATGACGCCCTTGTTTCCCACAGACTGCCAAAAGTCTCTCAACTTGTACAGGGCTTCCTAAGCCCTGTCCATGGTATGATTAAAGCTGACTTAATCTTGTTCAAATCTTATGCCTGCAATTACTGACTCTGTGGGACCATGCATTCAATAGCTCTGTTGTGTCCAATATATAATAATTCATTTCAGACAATCATTACTTCTGGCTTTAATTTAACAAATTCTGTGTTCCTCTTCCATTGTGATCATTGAACCTTGGGAAAAGGAATATGACATATATGTCCCATTAAAAGTTGAGTACTCCTGTAACTTATTCTACATACAATGTTCTTTTTGGATCTATATTCATTGTATGTACTGACAAAATAAAATTCTCATGAGTGTTAAGAGATGTTCAAATCTTTGTGTGTAAAATTAATACAGGGGTTTTATATTATGTTAATTTAACAAAATAATAGTAGTAGGTTTTATCTGAAAGCCTATGTCCAGTCCAGGTGTAGGTTCCTGATTTAATGATTGTGTCCAGAATGGGATTCATCTTGAAGTGCAAACTTTAAATTCAGTCAGAAATATTATGATTATTCCTATAACTTCCATGGTATTATTGTGTGAGTAGATATATCTTTCCAGGTCAGTTATTGTTTTAGCTTCCAATTAGATATGAGTTATATATCTTAAATAGAAATTATAGGAATTTCTTAACATCTGACATAGAATGTTGAGTGTAGTGAATATTCACTCTAAATTATCATAATGAAATTATTTATCAACTAGTAACAGTTATATAATTTGTAAACATATGAAAAAATAAATTGCTTATGCTTATACATTCTATATTTGTCAAAGTAAAACTCAAATATAGGAAAGAAAAACCTATTATTTGATCGGCTAACTAAAAGCTTGGTATATACCTGGTCATCTATACATGATGTTTTTGATGTTTTTTTCCATGTTTGAGGTTTTCTGATTTTTCAGAGGTAATATAAAAATATAAATACTAACGTTTCCAATTAATTTCAATGTATGTTTGTTATACTACTCATCTAAATACATATATTATGTGTGGACATTAATGTTATTTAGTTATATACTTTATTTTACAAGGAGCCATTTTAAACCCATTAAATGTAAGATTCAAAAATCACTTAAAGGATTTTGAAATTTTGTCATATGATATCAATGTTTATAATGGTTTATACACATAAGAATGCTTAATCTTCTATGCCTATTTTCACTATCCATCTTTCATGTATGTCTATCTTCAGTTTGTATTCTATTAAACATAGTTTGTTTTTAAACATTTATTAATTTTATGTACATGAGTACACTGTCACTGTCTTCAGCAATACCAGAAGAGGACATTGGATCCCATTACAGAGGTTGTGGTTGCTGAGAATTGAACTCAGGGCTTATGGGTTATCAAAATGGCCAGACCTGAGAGGTCATTCAGCAGGCTTAGATGACTGCAAGACAAGCTTGTTCACTGGAGTTTGATCACTAAAACTTACATAAAGATCTAAAGGTAACGAGCTTCATAAAACTATTTTCTGTGTGCACACACATATATGTCATGGCATATGACTATAATGTAGAAGTTAGGCTTTGTTCTGCCTCCCAGAAATAAGACTCAGACCAAAAATATATTTACAAATATCTTAACATATAACTAGAGTCACCTCTAACTAGCCTATAACGAAAGATAACTTATTTATTTTAATCTACATTCTGCTACATGGCTGGTTACCTGTGCTCAGGTACTCTGTGTGTGTCTCCTCACATCTTCCCAGGATGATCATCATGCCTCATTCTATTCCAGATGTTCCAACTCCCATTGCCTAACTAAATAATAGGCCACAGGCTCTTGAATTGACAGGTGATGCATCCATACAATACACAATATATTTCTCTATACTCTAATACAATCATAATACAATAAGAATAAGACAAATGGTTTCTGAGCTGATAGGATAGTAATTCCACCACAGAAGAGACAAAAAAAAAGAAATTTGAGAAGGTACTCCCCAATTTGTGATTTTGCAGGGAGAATAAAAGGGTCAAGAGTCAGAAATCTTAGTAGTTTCAGTATCTAGGTCTCACCATTATCTGGTAGTTATCAAAAAATGAGAATATAGTTTCACAAATAGAAGTGCCATTTCCCTATTGTTGAAGAATTGAAGAAATTCCCTTTGTGATTGCAGAAATACATTCTCTACTGTAGACACACTCACACAAACACACACACACACACACACACACACACACACATACACAAACACCCAAACAATGTTAGAGATGGTGTCAATGCCTTGATCTTAGCTCACATAGATTGTGTAAACTACAAATTATAAATTAAATTTGAGGCATTTAATGTGTGGTACTTCCCCAAAATGGATAGGACAATATATATTGAGAAAGTAACAAAAAGCTCATGAGCAGATATAGTGTTGACTAGAGCAATGAAATTTTAATATGAAGCAGTTAATTGAATTTTGTTTTATTACGTGGGGCATTTTAATGCTGTCTGTACTCTAAGTTTTGTAGGACTGAACCTAATTGTGGCATAGTTATTGAAATAGATGCTTGTGAATAAACGTGATGAACAAGAAAGGAATTTGCACAAAAACAAGTATGCTAAGGTTAAAGCAGTGTTAGCTATCAACCACAAGTTTTAATGACATGTGGGTGTTACTGTAAGATTTAATTTTACTCTTCAGACTTCTGTTCCTGGACATTAATAATAGATGAGACAAAAGTTATCATGATTAATGTTTAGGTCCATTCCAAGAGCATCTTGAAAGAACAAAGGCATATGTAATCGTAATGTCAGAAGCAGCACCCTAGAATATATGCTGGATGATACTGAATTCCAAAGGGCCAGTACTGAAGAGAGTAAAGTACCCAAGCATGTCAGGTAACATACAAAAATGATGGTGAAGAAAAGAAGAAATGAGGAAAGGACTTAGAGAGGTTAGGCGGAAGAAAGGGAAGAAGAAAATGACATAATTACATTTTATTTTTAACTTTCTTATAAAAATATTTTACTTATTTACATTTCAAACATTGTCCTCTTCTTGGTACCCCCTCCATAAACACCCCATGCCCATCCCCTTTGCCCCTAGGAGTGTGCTCCCCTACTCACCCACCCACTCACAACTCACCCTCTAGCTTCCCCCTTCTCTGGGGTATCAAACTTCCACAAGACCAAGCGCATCCACTTCCACTGAGGTCAGACAAGGCAGTCCTTTGTTACATATGTAACAGAGAGGGGAAGGGACAGGGGCAAGGACCAGCCTACGAACTATGAATATTCTTTGGTTGGTGGATGAGTCCGTGGGAGCTTGCTCTGAGGGGTCCGGTTAGTTGATACTGTTGTTCTTTCTATGTGTTTGCAAATCCCTTCAGCTACTTCAGTCCTTCCCCTAACTTTTCCAAAGGGATTCCCTGGCTCAACCTTACGGTTGGCTGTAAGTAAATACATGCATCTGTCTCAGTCAGGTGCTGGCAAAGCCTCCCAGATGATATGCGTGCCAGGCTGTTTTCTGAAATCACATCTTGGCATCAGCAATAGTGCCGGGGTTTGGCGTCTGTGCATGGGTTGGATCCCAAGTTGAAGTGTCCCTGAATGGTCTTTCCTCCAGTCTCTGCTCTAATTTTGTCCCAGCATTTCCTTTAGACAGGAACAATTCTGGGTCAAAAATTTTGAGATGGGTAGGTAGCCCCATCCCTCAGTTGAGAGCCATATCCATCTCCTGGAGGTGCTCTCTTCAGGTTGCACCTCCCCGCTGTTGAAATTAAAAAAATATTTAGAATAAAAGTGGAATGAATGAATCAATCAATGAGAAAGAGGAAGTGTGAAAGACAGTACTTGAAGGGTAGACATCTAAAAATACTATTATCATTTTGACAAAAAGGTATTTTAATTTTTTTCTTCAAAACATTAGTTAACATATGAAAATACCTTATACACTTAAAAAGGACCAGATTTTGTCATCTAAAGGAAATCCCATAGATGTGATGATAAAAGACTTTACTATATACACAAAACATATTGATTCTCAGGGATAACGGAAGGTCATTCTTACATTATTCTGTAGGGGTTTTACTTAATTTCAAAATCAACTTAGTTCTTGTGTATCTGGCCACTTTATGCTGTTATAATAAAGAATATTTTAGTTTAAAAAAAGAAGGAAGAAAGTTCACTCTCTTTCTAAGTCCAAGAGCAGGTAGAGAAGTGAGCATCTTTTATAGTCTCTAGTAATGACAAAATTATAGATGTCAGAATGGCAAGAATGGATGATACAAAATATATTCCAAAGCTTCACTTTAATAAAATAATATTTTATGAAGTCCCCAGGTGCTGACAAAGTCCCCTTCCAATGACAAATTCTCCAGTGAGTGACTTGTTGATATCCCAATATGGCCTCTTATTGGAGGCCCTATCACCTCTTAACCCTGCTGCATTTGATAGGGTTACTATTGCTTTGATAAAATAACATCTCTAGAACAAGTTGGAGAGGAAAATGCTTCTTTGAATTACACTTCCACTTAACTGTTATTTACCAAGAAAGTTAGAACATGAACTCAAACAGAGCAGGAACCTGGAGACAGAGGCGACGTGTCCACGAAGAGCTTTTGCTCACTGGGTTGCTCTACATGTCTTTCTCAGCCTGGTTTCTTATAGAACCAAGGACTACCAGCCTAGGGACATCAGGCACCACCCAACAATGGCATGGGTACACCACTATCAACTACTAATTAAGAAGATGTCCTACAGACTAGCAGCATGTTCTTATGGAGTCATTTTCACAGTTGCCATTCCTTCCTGTCAGGTTTTAGTTTGCATCAATTTGACATAAAATTCTCCAGTGCAATTGATATACTCTAGATTACTATTCTAACCTGCGCTACTTTAGGGTATAACCTCAAACTATTTTTATATCATAGCACGCAAAAAACACTGCCCACAAACTGTATATACACTACAGCATCCAATAAGCTTCCCCCACAATCTATATTTATAACCTGGCATACAGTAAGTTCCTCCCACAATCTATATTTAATACCTTAAGACAGTGAATTTATTCCACAGTCTAAAGAAGAGAAGAAATATCAAAGATCCAGAACCAATCATAAAATATTTACCTGTTCCTATTTTAAATGTCCTTATGTTCTACTGGTTTAAAAGCCTAGAAGTCAATTCAGGTAACCTTACCCTAGATATCTAATATGTCTAACAGTGGGGACATGGAACATGAAGAGGCCACCTCCTATAGCCAAGCTACATGGAACAAGGACCCCTGTGGAAGACAACCCACCCACAAAACTTTCAACCCAAATTTTATACTGTCTGAAAGAAATTGATGGACAAAGATAGAGCAGAGATTGAAGGAATGGCCAAACAGTAACTACCCCAAATTGAAACCTTTCCTATTGGCAAGCATCAGTCTCTGACATTATTAATGATACTCTGTTATACTTGCAGATTATGTCCTATGACAGGCTTTATCCAGCAGCTGACTGAAACAGACAGTTACAGTCAAACATTGGACAGAGGCTGACGACTCCTATGGAAGAGTTGGAGGAAGAACTGAAGGCCCTGAAGGGAATGGGAACCCCTCAGGAAGACCAACAGAATCAAATAGCCTGGACCTCAAGTAATCTCAAAGCCTTCTTAACTACCAACCAAAGACCTCACATGAACTATGTGAGGCTCCTGTCATATATGTAGCAGACTTGCACCTCAGTCTCCATGTGGGCCGCCCAACAACTGAAATGAAGGCTTTTCCTAAAGTTGTAAACAGATTGCCATACCAGATTCCAACATGCTGTCTTGTCTGCCCTCAAGATTGGGACATATTCAGTTGGGCTCAACCATCTCAAAAGAGAATGGGAGGGAATATGGAGAATGGTCTCTGTGAGGTTGGGAGAAGAAGGTGTTGCATCATTTGAGATGTAATTAAATAAGTTAATATAAAAAATAAATTAAACTAAGTAGATATTTATACATTTCAGTCTGTGTATATTTTTATAAACATGTATATTATAAATTTTAAAATATGGCATAAATAATTGGTTATTCTGCCAAATATTAAAAACCTTCAGATTTTATTTTGCCTCATTTCATTGTCAAAATAAAATATTTTTTTCATATTTGAAAATCAAAATGCTTTATATATATAAAAAAGGAAATTTGAAGACAGAAATTTGGATTTGCTTTGACACTATTTGGGAAATGTTTAGTGGGTTATTCCCGGGGGATGTAAATAATTGTCTACATATTCCAGATAGGGGACTGAATAAAGACCAGCTCAGTGATGGCACCAGAGTATGATATAGTGAAGCAATGAGTCCATAGGGGTTACTAGAAGGAATATGAATGAGAGGAAAGGGAGTGACCTCAATGCAGCTATGTCACCTAAATCCCAACCCAGCAGATGTCATGCCCCTAGCAGGAATGCTGGAGCTCTAGACTGCACCCCCTTCAGACAGAGTAGCACCTGGCAACATAGCTTCATAGCAGTCCTTACTCCTCATGTGACCTAGGAAAAGGAAGGATTTTTGAGTTCTTTATTACCAGAATATTAAGGAGAATGATTTTAAAATATTCTGTGTCTGAATGTGCTTCCTCCATAATGGAATTCCTTAAGACACATGGTCATCTTTATTAACATTATACTGCTGACATCATTCTTTTTTTAAAAATGGTCTCTTTTATATTTTATTCCTCTGATTTTAATTTAAATATTTTTTGGTATAATATATTCTTATTATGGTTTCCCATGCCCCAACTTTTGTAAGATCCTCCCAACTCCTACCCCATCCCAATCCATACATTCTGTCTTTCATTAGAATATAGGCATATAAATAATATTAATGGAATGAGATTAAACTCAAGCAAACAAATGAACAGAAGAAAAATAGCAAAAGTAAAAGCACAAGAAACACAGAAAGACACAGACACAGTCAGATACACACACACACACACACACACACATTCATACACACAGAAATCCCATAAAAGTATCAAACATGCAAATGACAGGTAAAGTTAAAAAACATTGTTTTGACCAAGGTCTTGAGACAAAGGATCTCCAAAGATGTTATTGATTTCATTTTGTGTTGGCCATCTACCGTTAGACGTAGAATCTGTCCTTAAAAGTGATTTGTGTCTCCACTGAGAGTCTGTTTTCTTCTTTTTTTGTTTGTTTGTTTTGTTTTTTGTTCTTTTTGTTTTTTTTAAACTAATTGTTTATTTTTATATAGTTAAGAATTGAAGATAGCTTCTGGTGTGATATGGGGGCTATCATTCACTTCTGTCGCAGTTGGGACCCCATCTCATGAACATGTTCAGGTCCTGTGCATACTTTCGTGGTCTCTATAAATTCATATATGCATGGCTCCTGCTGTGCTTAGAAGTTCTTGTTTTCTAGATGTCTTTCAATTTCACTGTGTCTTAAAAATCTTTCCACTTCTTGTCTACAGAGATATCAGAGTTCTGAAAGAAGGAGTTTAATATAGACATTCTATTTAGGACTGAGTGTGCCATGATATTTTTTTCTTTCATTTAAGTAGTATGGCTGAGGGTAACTCTATGTGTTTCCATCAACTGCAGAAGCAGGCTTTTTTGATGATGACTGGTCTAAAATTACAGTAAAATATTCTTTAGAAGTCATTTTATAGCTATATTCCTTTAACAAAACAGCATTTTCTGGTTTTCTCATGGGTCTATGGTCGAACTAGTCTCAGGTTGTTGGCCACAGAGCACTGTTAGGAATGTTCCAAGTCCTGGAAGAGGCCTTAAATGCAACAAGATATTAATTTTGTGTCACTACAGCAATAGGTCATAAGGTTTGTGACACTAGCATTTTGCAGGCAGGTTATCATTCATAGGTTATCATTTGGTAGTTTACATAGTACCTTCTAGAAACATGAAGGATAATCTGTAGGGATAAAGGCTCTATGTGGGCATCATCTTGACTTCTCTGTGTTCAATGAGTTGAGTAGTTTCTATCTTTAGTAATAGTCAGTTTGTAGAAAGCAACCAGTCTTGCAATACTCTGGATTCTTTGGGAGTTCTTTGGAAAATAACTGGATTATTAAAGCCTCATTTAGTATGAAAAACTTCTGGTCAATGCTCCAAGTCACCCTTTATTTATTTGTTTTATCTAGACCCACTTAATATATGCAAACATTTTAGGAAGCTTCTACTGTATTAAGATTACATAGGATACCTCATTTGGAATTTTAGATTTATCTCATTTCTATATTCCCTCTTTCATCACTTTTCTCTCCCCAACACTTATTAATTCTCTAATTCTGTCCTCATCAGTGTCATCTGTAACTATTTATTTAATTTCTTCTTCTTAGGAGATCCATACCTTCCTCCAGCCCCTTATGCTATACTGAACCTCTGAGGTTACATGGATTGTAGCCTTTTTACAGAAGATTTTACAGCTAACATCCAAATATGTATAATATTTGTCTTTTTGAGTCTAAGTTACTTTACTTAGGATAAGCTTTTCTAGCTCTAACCATTTGCATATAAATTACATGATTCAATTTTCTAATGGTTATATGCCTAAGAGTTACATATAGCAGACTTTGGAGGTAGATCTATTTCCAGCTTCCTGAGGAACTCCCACTACTGTGGTAAAATATAAAAAAGCTTCTTTTACCACACACTAGTGCCACATGGCATCTGTGGGAAATTTTATCTCAGTCAACAGTGTCCCACCCACTAAGCTCCATACCTTATCACACTGCCAATGGCTACTTTCTAAGCCTGGCAACAATCTCTCTACCCACTTAGTTACCAAAGCAGGTTGTCCCATGCCAGACATACACATCCCAATTCCATGGCAGGCCCAGTGTGTCTAGCTACTACACACTCTCTTGAAATCAATTAAATCACCACATGAAAGAACATACAACACATTAGCCTCCTATCCAATTGATAAGATATAACTGCTCACCTAAATTAGATATAGTTTGCTCATCTAGACATACAAAATCCTGCATACATCCTTCTTTTAAGAATAGTCATAACAGCCTGTAAATGAGCAGAAAGAAATCTTAACATCTGCCTCCATGCTCTCTTGGCTGCTCCCCCTCTCCCTCACTCAGGTCTCCTCCTCCTCAAAAACTTTTCTCCCACCCATCCTTCCTTTTCATCCAATGACAACGTTCATTCTATCCTGTACCTGACTTCATCTGGATAATATCATCAACCTATATTCCCAAAATGATTCCCTTAGTGGATGCACAAGTTTGCAATTCCAGTCAGCATTAGATGGTTTTTTCTCTTGTTCTATGGGCTCATCAATATGAGCTGTCTTTTGTTATAATGATCTTGTTCATAATGACTGGTGTCAGATAAAATCTCTATAGATGTTTCTTAGAAAATGGAGTCTCCATGGAGACAGGGTGGGCAAGGAAGAGATATGGGATGTGAGCCAGGAGGGGAATAAAATCTGAAGTGTAAAAGATGATAGAAAAGAAAAATGAAAAACAAGTAATAAAAAATGTATTTTAGTTAAAGAAAAATGAAGAAGAAATTGGAATTGGGCACCTTCAAGATTCCATCTCTGCCAGGAGCAGAGCCTAGGCTCTGTTTCCATACCCACAAAGTTCACACTCAAGTTGAAGCTTGACTCCCCAGGTATTTTGACACATCCAGGAGCACAGGCAAGACTCCCAAACCCTGTTCCAATACTCTGCATACTGGGACCCCTGAAACCTCTGGACATTGATTCCCCATCCATCCAGAGACCCACATACTGTTCAGTTTCCACCTCCACCAAGAGTATAGACATGTCTCTGGATTCCTACACACTCAGCCAAATGTCCAGTTACAACTTGAATCCCCAGGTATTCATACACCCAGGATCACAGGATGACATGAGCAGAGGTTCCCAGGAAGGACAGTCTTCAGTCAGAGACAGGGAGGCCAGATAATGCCAGAGATAACCAGAAAACAAGGGGCAAGCATAAAAACATAAGCATCAGAAACCAATTTGATTTGGCAACATCAGAACCCAGTTCTCCCAACACATGCAGTCCTGGATACCCCAACACACCTATAAAGCAAAATTCAGAACTAAATTCTCATTTCCTGATATAGATGATAGAGGACGTTAAGAAGGAAATAAAAACTCCCTTAAAGAAATACAGGAGAACACAAGTAAACAAGTAGAAGCCCTTAAAGAGGAAACATATTAATTCCTTAAAGAAATACAAGAGAACACAATCAAACACGTGCAGGAATTGAAGAAAACTCTCTAGGATCTAAAAATGGAAATAGAAACATTAAAGAAAACACAAAAGGAGATAGTCCTAGAGATGGAAAACCTAGGGAAGACCAGAAGTCACAGATGCAAGCATCACAAACAAAATATAAGAGATATAACACAGAATCTCAGTGGTAGAAGATGACATGGAAGGCATTGACCCAACAGTCAAAAAAATACGAAGAGGAAAAAAGCTCTTATTTCAAAATATTTAAGAAATCTAGAACCCAATGAAAAGACCAAACCTAAGAATAATAGGTATAGAAGAGAGTGGAGATTCCCAAGTCAAAGGCCCAGCAAACATCTTTAACAAAATTATAGAAGAAAACTTCCCTAACCTAAAGAAAGAAATGCTCATCAACATACAAGAAATCTACAGAACACTGAAGAGATGGTATCAGAAAAGAAATTTCTCATGCCATACCTCATGTCACATAATTAAAACATCAAATGTACAGAACAAAGAAAGAATATTGAAAGTAGTAAAAAAAAGTTCAAGTAACATGTAAAGGCAGACCTATCAGAATTCTAACAGACTTCTCAACAGAGAAAAGAGCGAAAATCCTGGCCAGCTGATATATACACCCTAAGAGAACAAAATGCCATCCCAGGCTTTTATGTACAGCAAGACTAGCAATTACTGCATATGGATCAGTCAAGGTATTCCAAAACAAAAGCCAAATTAAAACAATTTTTTTCCAATAATCCAGCTCTACAGTGGATAATAGAAGGAAAAATCCAACACAATGTGGGAAACTACACCCAAGGAAAAGGAAGAAATCAATCTTTTCACATAAAACTCAAAAGAAGAGAAACACACAAACATAATTCCACTTCTAACAACAAACATAAGAGGAGCCAACTCATTGGTGCTAATACCTCTCAAAATCAATGGACTCAACTCCCCAGTAAAAAAACATAGGCTAAAAGACTGGATACATAAACAGAATCCAGCATTTTGCTGCATACAGGAAACACATCTCAGTAACAAAGACAGTTATACCTCAAAGTAAAAAGATGGGGAAAATTATTCCAAGGAAATGATCCCAAGAAACAAACTTGTGTAGCCACTCTAATATCCAACAAAATGGATATTAAAACAAAAGTTATCAAGAAAGGTGGGGAAGGATACTTAGACACTCATAAAAGGAAAAATCCACCAGGATGAACTTCAGTTTTGAACATCTCTGCCCCAAATGCAAGGGCAGCCACATCTGTAAAAGGAATGTAACTGAAGCTCAAAGAACACATTGAACCTCACACAAAAATAGTAGGAAATTTCAGCACCCTCTATCAATAATGGACAGATCATGGAAACAGAAATTAAAGAGAGACACGGAGAAACTAAAAGAAGTTATGAACCAAATAGATTTAACAAATATCTACAAAACATTTCGAATTAAAAGAAAATAATATACCATTTTAGCACCTCATGATGCCTTCTCAAAGTATGAACATATACTCAGAAACAAAACAAACCTCTACAGATTTAATTCATTAATTAAATTAATTGAATTAATCCCATGTACTCCATCGAAACACCATGGACTAAGGCTGGTCTTCAATAGCAAAAAAAGAACAGAAATCCCTCATACATGTAGAAGCTGAACAACTACCTACTCAATTATAACTTGGTCAGTGAAGAAATAATATTTTAAAAAAATACTTTTTTTTAGAATTTAATGAAAATGAAGGCACAACATACCCAAACTTTTGGGACACAATGGAAGCATGCTAAGAGAAAATCTCATAACTCTGAGTGCCTCCAAAAAGAAAATGGAGAGAACAAACACTTAACAGCTTGATAGCCCACCTGAAAGCTCTAGAACAAAGAGAAGCAAATACACCCAAGAGGAGTAGATGGCAGGGAATAATCAAAGAATCAACAAATCAGGAGTTGGCTTTTTGAGAATATTAAGTCTAGCCCTTAGCCAGACTAAACAGAGGGCACAGAGACAGTTTCCGAATTACAAAAATCAGGAATAAAAAGAAGACATAACTACAGAAACCTAAGAAATTCAAAAACATCATCAGATCCTACTACAAAACCCTATACTTAACAAAACTAGAAAACCTGACTAAACTGGATGATTTTCTTGACAAATACCTGGCACCAAAGTTAAATCAGGATCAAATACACCATATAAACAGCACCATAGCCCCAACGGAAATAGAAGCAGTCATTAGAAGTCTCACCACCATACCAAAAAAAAAAAAAAAAAAAAAAAAAAAAAAAAAAGAAAAAGAGAGAAAAGCCCAGAGCTAGACTGATTTAGTGCAGAAATCTATCATACCTTCAAAGAAGATCTAATTCCAATACTTCTCAAACTATTCCATAAATTAGCAACCGAAGGAAAACTAACAAATTCTTTCAATGAAGCAACAGTTACACTGATATACAAACCACAAAAGACCCAACAAAGAATGAGAACTACAGACCAATTTCCCTTATAAATATCAATGCCAAATACTCAGGAAAATTCTTGTAAACCACATCCTAGAACACATCAAATGATCACCCACCATGATCAAGTAGGCTTCATCCTAGGAATACAGGGATGGTTCAATGCATGGAAATCCATCAATGCAATCCATGATATAAACAAAGGCAAAGAAAAAAGTCATATAAACATCTCACTAAGTGCTAAAATGTCTTTGACAAAATACAACATCCGTTCGTGCTAAAAGTATTGGAGAGATCAGAAATTCAAGGGTTATGCCTAAATATAATAGAAGTAATATACAACAAACCAGTAATGAACATCAAACTGAGTAGAGAAAAACAAAAAGCAATCCCATTAAAATCAGGGACAAGACAAGGCTGCCTACTCTATCACTACCTATAAAATATAGTACTCAGAGTTCTAGCCAGAGTAAATAGACAAACAAGGAGATCATAGGGATACAAATTGGGAGGGAGGAAGTCAAGATATCACTGTTTGCAAATGATGTGGTTGTGCATACAAGTGACCCCAAAAATTTTACCAGAGAGCTATACCAGATAAACAACTTCTGTAAAGTAGCTGGATATAATATTAACTGTAACAATATCAGAAGCCTTCCTTTACTCAAAGAATAAATGGGCTGAGAAAGAAATTAGGAAAACAACACTGTTCACAACAGTCACAAATAACATAAGATATCTTGGTGTGACTCTAACCAAGCAAATAATAGATGTTTATGACAAGAACTTCAAGCTCCTGAAGGAAGAAATTGAAGCATAACTCAGAAGATTTAAAGATCTCCTGTGTTCATGCTTTGGCCAGATTAATATAGTAAAAATGGCCATCTTGCCCAAAAGCAATCTACAGATTCAATGCAATCCCCATGAAAACTCCAAATCAATTCTTCATAGAGTTAGAAAGAGCATTTCTCAAATGTATTCGGAATAATGAAAAACCCAGGATAGTAAAAGCTTTTCTCAATAAAAAAAGAACTTTTGCAGGAATCACCATCCCTGACCTCAAGTTGTATTACAGAGCAATAGTGATAAAAACTGCATGGTATTGTATGGAGACAGGCAGGTAGAAAAAAAAACATAATTGAAGACCCAAAAATCAACCCATAAACCTATGGTCACTTGATTTTTGACTAAGAAGCTAAAACCATCCAGTGGTAAAAGAGCATTTTCAACAAATGGTGCTGGTTAAACTGGTGGTCTGCATATAGAGGAGCATGTTTCCTTGTTATTTGTTGGAGCATCGTTTGGCTATGTATTCTTATCTCCTTGCAGAAACCTTAAGTCCAAGTGGATTAAGGATTTTCACATAAAACCAGATACGCTGTTTGGAATAGAAGAAAAAATGTGGAAGACCCTCAAATACCAGGCACAGAGGGAAACTTCCTGAAAAGAACACAAATGGCTTATGCCCTAAAAGCAACCATCAATATGCAGGACCTCATAAAATTAAAAAGCTTCTGTAAGGCACTGTCAATAGGACAAAACAATAATCCATAGATTGGGAAAAGATCTTTACTAACCCTACATGCGACAGAGGACTAATATCCAAAATATACAAAGAATTCAAGAAATTAACTCCTGAGAAACAGACAACTCTATTAAAAAATGAGGTACAGAGCTAAACAAGGAATTCTCAACTGAGTAATCTAAAGTGGCCTAGAAGCACCTACAGAGATGTTCAACATTCTTAGTCACCAGGGAGATACAATCAAAACAACCCTGAGATTCTACCTCAAACCAGTCAAAATGGTTAAGATAAAATCTCAGGTGACAGAAGATGCTGGTGAGGATGTGAAGAAAGAGGAACATTACTCCATTGTTTGTGGGATTGCAGGTACATCCACTTTGGAAATCATTCTGGTGGTTCCTCAGAAAATTGATTTTTTCTAAGAAGCTAAAACCATCTAGTGGTAAAAGAGCATGACCCAGTTATACCACTCCTGGGCATATACCCAAATGATGCTCCAACAAGTAACAAGGAAAGATGCTCCACTATGTTCATAGTACCCTTATTTATAATAAATAGCTAGAAACTTCCATTCGAAGTTAGGTAGATGAAACCAGGAAATATCCTGGGTTGAGCTATCACAGTCACAAAGGAACACACATTGTATGTACTCACTGATCAGTGGATATTAGGCAAAAATCTCAGAATATCAATGATGCAATTTACAGACCACATGAAGGTCAAGAAAAAGGAAGACTAAAGTGTGGGTGCCTCAGTCCTTCTTGGAGATAGGAAGAAAATAGTTATGGGAGGTTCAGTTCATGAGTTATTTGGGAGGATGGGAGGAGGGGAGAGGAAAAAAAGGAAGGTTTAGGTGTGTAGTGAGACCAACACGATTTACAGAGTGTCAGGAAATTGAATAGAAGTGTGTAGCATTGGGGAGGGGGAGAGGTTAGCCACCAGAAAGCCCCAGGTGCCAGAAATACAACAGGCTTTCAGGACCCATTGGGGATGACATTAGCTGAAAAAGAGAACCTATAAAGAGTACATCCAGAGGTTAGGCATGGCCTCCATTTGAGGCATGGAGCCACCCACACTTCACAAAATTTTAACACAGAATTGCTCCTATTTAAAGGAAATGCAAGGACAAGTAATGGAACAAAGTCTGAGAGAGGGACCATTCAGGGACTGCCCCATCTATGGGTCCATTCCATTTGTAGCCACCAAACCCAGATATTTGCTGATGCCAAGTAGTGCATGCTGACAGGATCCTTGTGTAGATGTCTCCTGAGAAGCTCTTTCAGAGTCTTACATATGCAGATGTGGATGCTTGCAGCCAATCATCAACTGAGCACAGAAACTCCAATGGAGGAGTTAAAGGACTAAAAGAGCTGAAGGGGTTTGGAACTCCATAGGAAAAACAACAATATCAACTAAACCCCATCCCCACCCCAGGGCTCCCAAGGAATAAACCACTAATCAAAGAGTACACATGGAGAGACCCATGGCTCCAGCTGCACATGTAGCAGAGAATGTCTTTGTCTGGTATCAATAGGAGGAGAAGCCCTTGGTCCTATGAAGGCTCATTTCCCCAGTATAGGGGAATACCAAGGTGTTAAGGTGGGAATGGGTAGGTGGGAGTGGGAACATCTTTATAGAAGCAGTGGTAGGGGAAGGGGGAATGGGAGGGAGGAAAGTGGGATAACATTTGAAATGCAAATACATAAAAATCCAATTAAAAAAAAGTAAAGAAAGAATACACATAGAGGGGCTTCAGCTGTATAGTGGCCAAGGATAGCCTAGTCTGGCATCAATGGGAGGGAAGTTCTGTGTCCTATGAAGGCCTGATGCCTCAGCGTATGGGAATGATAGGGTGGTGGGATGGGACTGAGTGGGTGGGTGAGCACCCCCTTAGAGACAGGGGCAAAGGGGATGGAGTGGGAGGTTTTGGGGATGAACCAGGAGGGATAATAATATTCGAAGTGTAAATAAACAAAATAACTGGTAAAAATAAAATTGCAATTGGAGTAGAGTAGGGAGAGTTAAGATCACCTACCTTATTCCCTGGTATACATGCCAGCTGAATTCCCAGGAAATGCCTGCTGCTAAGACAAAGGGATCTTATGTTACATAAAAAACATAATAGCAATAACTGACATGGATAAGATTCTGGATTTGTAGCTTTGGTTGTATATGAAATAAAACTTTTAAAAATGTGTACACTGAAGTGTTTGCCTCCTGTAGACATGCTGTAACTATCTTTGTTATTAATCTTTGCCTGAGGTTTACTCTTTTGCACATTCAAACTCCTGTCATGCCCTCCTTACACATTATTCAAAAGCATTGCTGCGTAGACTTATATACCCCATTATATATTTATTTAGAAGGAGCACTTCCTGAAGAGAAGCAGAAAGTCTTACCTTCCAAGTTCCAACGTGATTGAAATATAGCAAAGATTACAACAGTGTTATACAAAGTTTTTTTTTATAATGAGATAAGATGATGTGTGCTGGATTATGCATGTGGAAACAAAGTACAGATCTATTTTCCCCAGAACAGAAGCTCACAAAGAAAAAGTACAGATATATTAAGTCAAACTTTATAAAACAATGAGTTTTATTGGAGAAAGTTCTAGTAACACGGGTGAGGGATTAATCATCGTAGCAGAAATGACTCAAAGACAGATGTATCACCAAACTGTCATACAGCACAGCTTGTAGACAACTGAACTATCTAGAGAGTGTCAAGTTGATCAGTTGGTATGATTATCTTCCAGTAAGTTTAGTTGGTTCATGTTTTTTCTCTGAGGGTTACCTGGTTTCTGCTTCTGCCAGACTGTTGGTCTTGACTGAGAATCTTCTTTTCATCTTGGTTTGCCTTATTTCTTCCAATCTCTGGCTTATGTGAAATGACTCTCAGCAGTCTTTGTTCTTCATAACATTTACGGATGGATGTGACTAATGAATCTGGTCAGTCTCAGTAACTTCCTGAGGCTATATGGAGTTGGTAATTTCATGTCTTAATAATTGTTTTGCCAATAGGGAATGTTTAAATCTGAACAAAACTAGTAGAGAACACCAGATCAGAAAGGATCACCAAGAAGACATGCACAAAGAGCATCAAGTTGCTAGTCTCGTCTCAAACACAATTATCAAAGGAAAGGTGATGCAAATGATAAAATGACTTAGTAGTTTGTTCTAAAGATTCCCTGATAAAGATTAATCTAGAGAGAGAAGAAAAGGTGGGAAAGTTTTGGACTGCTAGAACCCTAGCCTACATTGTGGCAAGGTGTCTTTGATTAGACATAGCTTATCTTTAAAGCAGCACTTCATTTCCCTTGCCAGGGTTCTACTATAGCCTAGCAAAATACAAAGCAAAGGAAATTTAGGGATAATCTGAGCAAATGTATTATTCAGGCATCATTCAGGATTTGCTTACTCACCGTTGTGTAGCTATCTTTCCCTAAAGTAGTAGCAGAACGAGGGACCTTCAAATCTGTTGTGATAGCTAATAAAATTGATTCCCTTTCTAAGACATTTGAGGGTGTGATTTCATGAAGAAGGTGACACATAGAGCAACAAAAATTCTGGTGTCTACAAGATTTTTTGCTCATCTAATATTATCACAAAAGGGAAGAGCAAAATCAATATGATTTCTAAGTGACATTTTAAAGTAATTTCCAAAACCTACTTTCCCTCTTCTTAAAAAAGCACTCTGCCAAGTTCTCTTGGTATATATAAAGTGACGGCAGTCTTAGGACACAAATAGACTCTGAAATCTGTCAAAAATGTTGGTGTTGTTCATTTTCATCAAAACACTTGTTATACACACAGGCATGCGCGTGCGTGCGCATGCCTGCGCGCACACACACACACACACACACACACACACACACACACACACATTTAACAACATTGAAACTGCATTCCATCTTAATTACCTTTGTTAGCAAGACTAATCAAATAAGATAGGCTGAAACATTCCCATTAATGAAACTGAACCCAAATGACAAGTTGGTACTGACAAAGAGATGGAAAGCAGTCTCAAGGGATATAACAAATCGTCACTTTAGAAAGTCTTGAAAAAATGTTTGGAATTAAAGTCAAAATGGATTGAAGAGGGAAGTTAATTCTTAAACTTTACAGTCATCCTTACCTTGGAAAATTTAAACTCTAATTTACAAAACTTTACCTCTTATATAGGATTAAAAAGTTTATGTTCTTTGATGTCTCTACCACAAGTGAGTTTTATAAATAAGTGAAAGAAACTCATCAACTCACCTCCTTTGCAGAGCATCAACATAAGAGAATAAGAGACAAGAAGATATATCATGTATCCTGAAGAGAGCAAACGAGCCTAAAGATAGCTGGCCACACATCTAAAGAACGCTGTGCAAGGCAACATCTGGTGTGTAGAGTCTAGGCAATCAAGTTACAGTCCAAATGTAACCATTCAGTCAGTATTAAAATCATATTATTCTTCCATGAGGACATAACATTATCCATGTAACTTAATCTAGAACTAAAGTCGAGGATGTTACCAAAGAGAAGACAGAGTGTACAGTTTCTATATTCTCAGATTGTGTAGTAAGGCAAGAGGCTCTTTCTTCTGTTGTTTCTTCACACTGAGCCAACAGCTATAAGTAATTTTCCTTCTAGTGGGTGCAGCAAAAGCAAGGACTTTGAAAAACACTCATACAAGTTTAATAAACTCCATGTCAGTGCCTAATGACTTAATGTTTCCATTAACTTGAAAAAATATAGACAGGCTTCTTCCTTACACCAGTCCTCTATCCATTTCCTTAGAAAAAAATGTAAGGATACATTTTTTGCTAGTTCTAAAACCCAGGATTGTCTTATTAAGAACAAGAGCACTGTGACATTAAAAAATAATCTTTAAATAAGGCAGACCTCAGACTCCATGGGAAAGTATACATCTGCCTTTTTCAATATGTAAAATAATTTCTTATAAGAAACAGGAATACATTCAACTGTACATTAGGGTAGCCATTTAGACAGCACAGATCCTTTGATAATTTCTACAGGCAAACATTTGGCTGGAGTTTGGCCGTGTGTGCAGAAATCTAATGGATTTTGGGACTATGAACCTTCAAACCTGGTAGTATAAAAAGTGTTTCAGGGTTGAAAAACACCATTACTAAGGAACAGTTTGTGAGAGGAAACCTAGAGAGCTTCACTGAAGAAGAACACGTAAGTAGTGACTTATATTATCAGACCAAGTAGGGGCCAGAACTCCTGAAAGAAAGGGCTGTGTTTCTCTGGAAATTGTAGTATATAGAATGAATCCTGTATCTTGAACCAATCTATTAATTTTGCCTCACAGTATACATGATATGTTTTCATTTATACATATACAAGTCACCATCTCTCAAGTTTGTTAAAAATGTACTAGGCTATAATTTTGTGTCTTATAACACCATTTCTTCATAGTCAGTGCTTGGTTTCCCAAGCATTTTGGACTTCACACCTTATAATAATTTCAAATTTAATTACTCAATTTTAATTCAAATAATTTCAAATTTAAGCACACCAGAAAAATCAAAGTGAATTTTCTCTGGGTTACACCATGTTTGCTGTCTATGTTTGAGCAGCAGATCACTCTCATTCTCTTTCTCTCTCTCTCTCTCTCTCTCTCTCTCTCTATATATATATATATATATATATATATATATATATATATATATATATATATATATATATTGGCTTTAAATGGCTATAGCATAGCTTTCTCAGTTAGGAATCATTTAGAGCCCAGGGTACTCAGCAATAAGAATATCATGAATTGGAGGACACTCTGACCTACATATCTAACCATTTTAGAAACAACAAAAGCTAAACAACAAATTAATATAAAACATGGGTAGATCAGCAACTTCATATGTTCTCATGAGTGTTGGAATCATTGTTTAGACAGAATGATGATCTGTGAAGGAGAAATTTTTCACCCTGCTTACATGGTTGTGGACAAAGATATAGTTCCTTTTTGGTCACTTAGGGATATTTTGTTCTGTAACAACACAGGTTGCAATGTATGCAGGCTTGAGGTAAGCTAGGTTTTACATGTTTTGTGGACCTCATCAAATGTTGACTTAATCTACCAACAAAAGCAGTGTGTGTGTTATTTGCATGATGAAGACCATATTCTTTTTTTTTCTTTTTTCTTTTTTTTATCTTTATTAACTTGAGTATTTCTTATTTACATTTCGATTGTTATTCCCCTTCCCGGTTTCTGGGCCAACATCCCCCTAACCCCTCCCCCTCCCCTTCTATATGGGTGTTCCCCTCCCCACCCTCCCCCCATTACCACCCTCCCCCCAACAATCACATTCACTGGGGGTTCAGTCTTGGCAGGACTAAGGGCTTCCCCTTCCACTGGTGCTCTTACTAGGCTATTCATTGCTACCTATGCAGTTGGAGCCCAGGGTCAATCCATGTATAGTCTTTGGGTAGTGGCTTATTCCCTGGAAGCTCTGGTTGGTTGCCATTGTTGTTCATATGGGGTCTCGAGCCTCTTCAAGCTCTTCCAGTCCTTTCTCTGAAGACTATATTCTTATATTAAAAACAGATATGGTATCTACTTAAATGTTATTGTTTATAGGAGTACTAACTGAACAAGTGGAGGCCAGGAGGTAAGGACATTTGGGAAAAGATCTGGGCTGGTTACTGTAGCAACCCACAGAAGGGCCTATAACACTGGATAATTTATTTTAAAGTTGAATATAATTCATTCTATAGTCTCATTATATCTATCAAATTAAAGTACAACTAAAGAATAAACTCTAATATGCCGATGGTAAAACATTTTTTTGTCAGACATAAGAAAAAATTGGAGATAGTAATATAATACAAGACCGTAATTAATAATATCAAAATTACTCCACTGAAGGAAGGGGCAGACATGCATTTCATTCCTGCTATTAATGGAACAATAGATCAGTCATCGTCTTGAATAGCATTGATTAGAGTTATCTTAATTTGTAGAAAATAATGAACAGAGAAGAACATCATATTACAGGTTTCAAAATAATGACACTGTTTCTTAAAACTATCTTTAATATCCTAGTTGTTAGTACTTAGTTTTCTTATGAGCATAATTATGATAATGTTGCCTAACTCATCTGATAGAAAGAAGGTAAAGATGAAGCAAAAATAAAATTGTAAAAATATTACAAGAACTACAAAACAGTAAGAACATTTAATGTTCAAAATACTAAAAAATTCTAGATTTGTGCATTATTACTAAATTTAGTCATATTTTTGTGAAATTACATGCTTTAGATTAAAAAAATTAATAAAATCTGTTAAACTTGTTGGCTAGTCTCTTCTAGCCTTATTCTTCATTGCTTTTTGCTTTGTGAGGCAGTATTAAGGTGATAATAGAGAGGGTTTATTCTCAGCCGAAGCAGAAGAGCATTGTGGTTTAATCTATGAGAGTCCAGATAGTTTGGTCTGAATGGTGGTTTCACCACTTAAATTTACCCTGTGATTATCTCTGAAAGCCAGTGTCCCTGTGTTGTAATGGAGATAATAATAGTTCTTCTGTGACATATGTGTTTCAGCATTAAGTACTACAATGCACAGTGATCATCCCTAAGGTCTGCACAAAGTGATTAACCCTGAGGTCAAGTACAGAGACTCTGTGTCATAGAGAGTAAAAATGAGTACTAATTACTATCATTATTTACACTATTAATGATATCCCAATTGCTAAGATCTAGCAGTTTAGACTTTTTTTTTTTTATTAACTTGAGTATTTCTTATATACATTTCGAGTGTTATTCCCTTTCCCGGTTTCCGGGCAAACATCCCCCTCCCCCCTCCCCTTCCTTATGGGTGTTCCCCTCCCAACCCTCCCCCTATTGCCGCCCTCCCCCCCACAGTCTAGTTCACTGGGGGTTCAGTCTTAGCAGGACCCAGGGCTTCCCCTTCCACTGGTGCTCTTACTAGGATATTCATTGCAACTATGGGGTCTGAGTCCAGGGTCAGTCCATGTATAGTCTTTAGGTAGTGGCTTAGTCCCTGGAAGCTCTGGTTGCTTGACATTGTTGTACCTATGGGGTCTCGAGCCCCTTCAAGCTCTTCCAGTTCTTTTTCTGATTCCTTCAACGGGGGACCTATTCTCAGTTCAGAGGTTTGCTGCTGGCATTCGCCTCTGTATTTGCTGTATTCTGGCTGTGTCTCTCAGGAGCGATCTACATCCGGCTCCTGTCGGTCTGCACTTCTTTGCTTCATCCATCTTGTCTAATTGGGTGGCTGTATATGTATGGGCCACATGTGGGGCAGGCTCTGAATGGGTGTTCCTTCAGTCTCTGTTTTAATCTTTGCCTCTCCCTTCCCTGCCAAGGGTATTCTTTTTCCTCATTTAAAGAAGGAGTGAAGCATTCACATTTTGATCATCCGTCTTGAGTTTCGTTTGTTCTAGGGATCTAGGGTAATTCAAGCATTTGGGCTAATAGCCACTTATCAATGAGTGCATACCATGTATGTCTTTCTGTGATTGGGTTACCTCACTCAGGATGATATTTTCCAGTTCCAACCATTTGCCTACGAATTTCATAAACTCGTTGTTTTTGATAGCTGAGTAATATTCCATTGTGTAGATGTACCACATTTTCTGTATCCATTCCTCTGTTGAAGGGCATCTGGATTCTTTCCAGTTTCTGGCTATTATAAATAAGGCTGCAATGAACACGTGTCTCTTTTATATGTTGAGGCATCTTTTGGGTATATGCCCAAGACAGGTATAGCTGGATCCTCAGGCAGTTCAATGTCCAATTTTCTGAAGAACCTCCAGACTGACTTCCAGAATGGTTGTACCAGTCTGCAATCCCACCAACAATGGAGGAGTGTTCCTCTTTCTCCACATCCTCGCCAGCATCTGCTGTCTCCTGAGTTTTTGATCTTAGCCATTCTCACTGGTGTGAGGTGAAATCTCAGGGTTGTTTTGATTTGCATTCCCCTTATGACTAAAGATGTTGAACATTTCTTTAGGTGTTTCTCAGCCATTCGGCATTCCTCAGCTGTGAATTCTTTGTTTAGCTCTGAACCCCATTTTTTAATGGGGTTATTTGTCTCCCTGCGGTCTAACTTCTTGAGTTCTTTGTATATTTTGGATATAAGGCCTCTATCTGTTGTAGGATTGGTAAAGATCTTTTCCCAATCTGTTGGTTGCCGTTTTGTCCTAACCACAGTGTCCTTTGCCTTACAGAAGCTTTGCAGTTTTATGAGATCCCATTTGTCGATTCTTGATCTTAGAGCGTCAGCCATTGGTGTTTTGTTCAGGAAATTTTTTCCAGTGCCCATGTGTTCCAGAGGCTTCCCTAGTTTTTCTTCTATTAGTTTGAGTGTGTCTGGTTTGATGTGGAGGTCCTTGATCCACTTGGACTTAAGCTTTGTACAGGGTGATAAGCATGGATCGATCTGCATTCTTCTACATGTTGACCTCCAGTTGAACCAGCACCATTTGCTGAAAATGCTATCTTTTTTCCATTGGATGGTTTTGGCTCCTTTGTCAAAAATCAAGTGACCATAGGTGTGTGGGTTCATTTCTGGGTCTTCAATTCTATTCCATTGGTCTATCTGTCTGTCTCTGTACCAATACCATGCAGTTTTTATCACTATTGCTCTGTAATACTGCTTGAGTTCAGGGATAGTGATTCCCCCTGAAGTCCTTTTATTGTTGAGGATAGCTTTAGCTATCCTGGGTTTTTTGTTATTCCAGATGAATTTGCAAATTGTTCTGTCTAACTCTTTGAAGAATTGGATTGGTATTTTGATGGGGATTGCATGGAATCGGTAGATTGCTTTTGGTAAAATGGCCATTTTTACTATATTAATCCTGCCAATCCATGAGCATGGGAGATCTTTCCATCTTCTGAGGTCTTCTTCAATTTCTTTCCTCAGTGTCTTGAAGTTCTTATTGTACAGATCTTTTACTTGCTTGGTTAAAGTCACACCGAGGTACTTTATATTATTTGGGTCTATTATGAAGGGTGTCGTTTCCCTAATTTCTTTCTCGGCTTGTTTCTCTTTTGTATAGAGGAAGGCAACTGATTTATTTGAGTTAATTTTATACCCAGCCACTTTGCTGAAGTTGTTTATCAGCTTTAGTAGTTCTCTGGTGGAACTTTTGGGATCACTTAAATATATTATCATATCATCTGCAAATAGTGATATTTTGACTTCTTCTTTTCCAATCTGTATCCCCTTGACCTCCTTTTGTTGTCTGATTGCTCTGGCTAGAACTTCAAGAACTATATTGAATAAGTAGGGAGAGAGTGGGCAGCCAGATGGTCTTTGGCTTTTTCCTCTGGCATCCGGGATGTGTGTGCGGAGAGCAGTCCCTTCTGGTTTCCCAGGCTTGTCTGCCTCTCTGAATGTTTAGCTCTCCCTCCCATGGGATTTGGGTGCAGAGAACTGTTTATCCGGTCTGTTTCCTTCAGGTTCAGGTGGTGTTTCAGGCAGGGGTCCTGCCGCTCCTGGGCCCTCCCCCACGGGAGCCCAGAGGCCTTACACAGTTTCCTCTTGGGCCAGCGATGTGGGCAGGGGTGGGCAGTGTTGGTGGTGTCTTCCGCTCTGCAGCCTCAGGAGTGCCCACCTGACCAGGTGGTGAGGTCTCTTTCCCACGGGGTCTGGGAGCAGAGACTAGACTTTTTTTTATTTCTCTTCTACTTGACAGAAATCTAATTTGGTATGTAGGATTTTACTGTGACAATGAAAACATATAACAAAGTAAAAGATTATATATATACATATATATATGCATACATATATTTTAAGAAAGAATATAGGCAATAGAGGAAGAAAAGATGCTGCTAGTGAAATAAATGTGGAAGGCCACTTGCTTTCAACATCTCTTTTCTATACAACATTCTCTCCTCACTGCTCTGTCACTAGCTTTCTCGGAATCTATGCTTTGCCTCCAGATCACTGTTGTTGAACTCCCAATTAGTGTGAGTTCCCCATACTCCTGTCCTCTTTGTGGGATTCAAACAGTGCAAAGAAAGATCAGAATACATCATTCTCTCAATGTCTCCAATTACTTGATCAATGTAACACTAAATGCATCGTTTAAGGCATGAAATGCTATATAGTGCTAAAGCTTTCTCTTCTACCCACAGGTTAAGGGCTCATTTTAAAAATGAAATTATGATATAATTACGTTATCTCCTCATTCCCATTCCACCATTCAAACCCTCCCCGTCTTCCCTCACTTATTCTTTTTTAAATTCACAATTCTTTTTTTTCTTAATTATTGTTACATATACATGCATGCATATAATACAAACACACACAAACACATTACTCATGAGTATATATGTGTGTATATATGTACATATTTGCTTATATAATTTGTATACATAATATATATGTGTGTGCATGTTTGGGTATTATTATATAATTGCATATCTAAAACAGGTTTTTTTCTGTGTCTATTTTACTTGCGAGTGGATTCAGTAGATTTGGTTTAGGCATTATATTTTCTTTTTAAAAAATTTTTCTCAGCTCCTCTGAGGGAGCTGCCAGAGCTTGAAGTTTCCAGAATGCCAGAAGCATTGTTCCTCAACTTGCCTCTTAGTTACAGAAAAAAAAAACAATTAAAAATATTCACCACTCTAATTCTAATGAGGAGAAACTCGGTAATTTGGCACTGGAACATTGTGTTATTCTGCCTCCCCTGACCCTCCTCTTTGCCCAAGTCATTTAAAACACACCATCACTTAAACACTCATTTACTCTGATGGAAACTCTTTGCCTCGCTCCTGTGGTTTCTTTTATATTTTCCCTTTCCCCTCCCCATCCCAGAGCCACAACTTCATCCAGGCTGTGTTGTGAATAAGGAATGTGTGTGGAGGAAGAGAGAAACTGTGACCACCTGCGGGCTAGACTTTTCACCTGCTGCTCTTCTGATTATGTGCACCAGGATGAGGCAGCTCTTCAAATGATCTAAGATTAAGGCTGCTCAGAGGGAAAGTGAACTGGGTATCAGGGGAACACAGGAGACAATCGATGAATTACTGACTGTACTTACCTCACCTCGGCAGCAAATTTAGAAACTCCAGTATTTCCAAAATTATTGTATGTGGCAAGCTTCCCTCCACATAAATGTAAGTAGAATGAAAAGACAACTGAGATTTTTGAGACCAGAGGTAGGGTTAGCTTCATTCATTTTTCATAATTTATTTGTTGAGAGCCTCTTATGGATCAATTTCTTCTCACTCTAAAGGATATCCTTTTTTAGATCAGATTAAAGATAATTAATTAGGAAGAGAAAAGAAAGGAAAGGAAAAAGAAAACTTCTTTTAGGAAAACGGAAAACCCCCTCATTGTTTCTGATGAATCTCTGGAGTTAGGAATCTAAATACTGAGCAGATTTGTACTTGAAGACAAGAAGGCAGAGATGGGTGGCAGCAGGTAGACTTCAGACTTTAGACATTATGACGATAGCCGTCTTCTTGCAATTAAGGCACTGAGAAATTGATTGTAGTTTAAACTATAATTACCTCCTTCTGCACATCACAAAAATTTATCTTTTCTTTTTTCAGTTTTTTAAAGTAATTTTAAATTCTCTCTCTCTCTCTCTCTCTCTCTCTCTCTCTCTCTCTCTCTCTCTCTCTCTCTCTCTCTCTCCATAGGATGGTGGTCCAGTAATTTTTCCCCATTTTATAGGTTGAGACATTGAACTTGAAAGCTACAGATTCAGTTTTAGTTGGTGGCCAATGAGCTCAAGGGATCGACCTTTTCTCACTCTATCCCAAATCTTCAGATATAGATGCACATATTCAGGGTGGCTTTTCAAGTGGATTCTGGAGATCAGACTTCAGGCATTTTACTTAAAGGATCTGTGTTCCTATATCCATTCTTCTTCTCGTAAAGGTTTTCCTCTTCTGAAGCTCTACTCTGTATCTACCACAGGGCTCAGCACCTGTGCAATAACACTAGGTCCTTTCTACTTCCTTCATTTTTGTGTAGACTGAATGTTGATCTCCCTAATTACAGATATTGTCCTAACTTGGCTACTATGCTATGGGTTGTTCAAAATGTTATACCATCTCATAACCCATCTGAACTCCAGTTCCATGTCAGTACCCTGTCTTTAACCTGAAGTTTCAAACCTTTGTTCCTTCTGTGACTCTTTCCTTCATTCTATGTCACTTTCCCCCCACCCTCCCTGCTGGCCCCTCCCTCTTGCCTCCTCTTCCACTCTTCCCCCTTCCCTTTCTCCTATACTTTTCTTGCTAGCTTAATCTAATTTGTGTCAAGTCATGAGATGTATTATTTCATTTTTCACAAAATATTTTATTTAGACTGATATTTTTTGTCTTTTCAAACAAGCTTATTTTTTAAATTTTTTTTTACATTTTTTCTTTTCTCATACATTAAATCTGACCAAAATTTCCCCTCCCTCCACTCCTTCTAGTCCCTTCCTCTCACTTCTACATTCCACTAGATGAACTTCTTTGTTTCCCTTTTAAAAAGAATAGCATCAGGCCCTTCATGGCCTAACAAGATACAATAAGACTGGGCACAAACCCTTATATCACAACTAGATTTGACAACCCAGTAGTAAGTAAAGGGTCACAAGTTCAGAAAAAGAATAAGAAATACCATCCACTGCCATAAAGCTGTAAGGTATATGCAGAGGACGTAGATAAGACCATAAAGAGTCCAATTGTTGTGAGTTCTGCTTATTTTATTCTGTCTTTCTTATTCTTGTAGTGTCCCTAATCCCTCTGGCTCCTGCAATCCTTCCAACCCACATTCTACAGGATTCCCCTGGCCATGTCTATTGTTTGGCTTTGTGTCTTTGCATCTGTTCCCCTCACTTGCTGGATGAAGTTACTCTGATTATGATCATGCTAGGCTCTGGTCTATGAGTATAACGGAATCTCATTAGGAATTATTTCACTGATTTTTTTGGCCAGGCTTGTTTGGTTTTATCCTGGGTAACTGGGTGTTGTGCCTATGGTCCCTGGTCATATAGGTAGTGTCAGATGTGAGCTCCCTCTCTGGTGTGGTCCATAATTTGGATCAATAATGGGTTGGCCACTCTCAAAAGTACTGTACTATCATTGCCTCAGGAGATCTGGCAGCCAGGAAAGGTTATAGGTAGGTGACTTTGTGGCCGGGTTGATTTTGAAATGCCAAATCTTTTAAGTTCAAACTCCATTTTAGAGAAGCTGACCTAAGTTTGAACTCAGGTAAACTAACAGGCTGATACCTAGCATTTGTCTCCAAGTTGCCCCCCAAGAAAACCCGAGACTAGCTCCCATCTCTAGGCTAATCCCCAACAAGACCAGCATTTCCAGGTTACACCCTCAACAGGACCAGTATCTCCAGGTTATTTCCCCAACAAATTTGCACCCCAGATTACAAGCCCACCCCCTGCCCAACAACCACCAATGCAGAGGAGAATGGAAATCAAGTTTATGGTATGACTCCTAGCACCAGCCAATTATGTTAAAGGCCACAGCAACTTTTCAATCACATGCTTGTACATTTATTCCCTTAATGCTGCTTACTATAAAGCCTTGCGTCATAGATAGCACCCCCCCAAAAAAACATCCTGTATGAGAAGAGGCGCATTTGGAGGGCCCAAGCTAGCTTTAATAGAATAAAGACCCTGATGTGAGTCTGTTTTTAAGGGGAATTACTAACATTTCCCTGGTACTAAAATGTCACAGGCCCAGTATAAGTAATATACTGACTGATTACAGTAATGACTGATTACAGAAGATGTCATGTTCTGGCTCTATATACCCATCACTATGAGATTTTGCTAAGGTTCCTCTCCTGGATTCCAGGGATTTCCCCTGGATGAGGTTTCTATATTGCCTCCCAGATAGTTCCAGTTGCAGTCATCTGTCCCAGTATAGTCTCCTTCAATATTCACACATCCTCCTATCTGGGTCTGATCCCTTCTGTTCCCAACACTACCTCCTGAAATGTTCTTAAACATGTTTGAACTGGGCTTATGATTAGCTATTTATATTTTCAGTTATAACTTATTTATTCATGTTCTAGTTTTTAAATTTGAGATGAGGGTATAGCACAGAGGTTTTCAATCTGTGGATTATAAAACCTTGGTGGATCAAATGACCATTTCATGGGGGTTGCATGTTAGATACCCTGAATATCCAATAGTTATATCATAATTAATAACAGTGGTAATTGTACAGTTATTAAGTAACAGTGAAATAATTTCATTGTTGGGCTCATTGCAATGTGAAGAACTATACTAAAGGATCGCAGCATTAGGAAGATTGAGAAGCATGCTTAGGGTACACAAACTCTTGGGTACCCATCAATACACGAAAGAAGCATGAGAACACACATCTGTAATCCCTTCATTTGGGATATGAAGTTAAAATCATACAATTTATATTATCCTCATTTACAAGACTCTAAGGCTTACTTTGGATATGTGATATCTTGTACTGTTAGCTGATACCAAAAAACTAATAACAAAAAGCAAACAAACAAAACAACAATATGTTTTAGCACTTATAATGGTTCTGCTCCCTTTCTCATAAAGATTCCTAACCCTCGCAGGGAAAGGTAGAATATGATTGTCAGATTTAGTTCTCAACAACTATTTTGTTCTCTGAATGTTGATCAGTTCTGGGGTGTGTTTGGGTGGATTTTGTTAATTGCAAGTTATTGCAAGAATGAACTTTCTGATATCTGTTAGAGATATTCTAGTCTATGCATACAGCAATAAGTCATCAGGAATCATTCCAATGCTCTGTCCATTTGGCAGAATAATAGTATTGGGTTTTCCTTTCATGACTGTGCTCTATCTAGCCACAGTTCTTGGCATTTGTGACAAATATGTCGCAGGTATGGCTTAGTTCATTGAGTGGAGTTTCATTCCATCTGATAGTAATTGGTTACTCTTATACCATTCACTAGTGGTATATTTTGTCAGGATAGTCATTATTGTAGGAAAATGTCAAGGGAAGAATGTTTAGCAGACTTAACAGGGTGCAGGCACATGTGAATTCACAGCAATTGTCTGTAAGAACTTTACAAGCTTTAGCTAGACAAAATTCTCAGCATAAGGACACGTAATCATATTGTTAGCTGAGGTGCTATCTTAAGTAATTCAAGTTTAATTTATTAATTTTAAAATTTTGTGTCAAACTGACATAAGCTATTTATCCTGGAGGATTTACCGCAATTGAAAGAACGCCTCCAGCAGGTTGCTTATAGGAAATTTTGCAGGGTATTTTCTTGATTAATGATTGAGGTGGGATGTCACAGCCCAGTGGATTGGTGCTGCCTATGGCCAGGTTGTTCTCAATTGTACAAGCAATTGAGTATGCAGGGTTAGAAAGCCAGTAAGTATGTTCCTCTGTGTACTCTTTGTCAATTCATTCCTCGAGGTTCCTACTTCGAGTTCCTGTCATGTCACAGTAGACGAAAACTGGAAAATTAGTCAAATTATGTTTTTCCTATTTAAAATTCTTTTGGTCATTGTATTTTATCACAATTGAAATCATTCTATGAGTCATTTGATAGCTACTGGGAGACAATTCAGTTTCTTATAGAGATAGCATGATCATAAACCAGAGCAGTACCCATTTCCACAACTAGCTAGGCAACACATAGAGGAAGTAGTTTTAGAGTTGTGTTGAGAAGGAACAGGAAGATAGTGAGGGTAGTAAATGGGGAACTGGCAGGTGAATACACTCAAAATTAAAATCTCAACGAATTAATAGGAATACTTAAAACAAAGGTTTAATGAAATATACTATGGAAACCCCAATAATTAGATACATGATTGTATTGCTGTATGTACAGATTGTGAGGATAAATAGATCTTTTCTCTAGACTGTCTCATGAAAACAAAGTATTTTCTACTAGAACACAGATATAGATATATGTGTGATAGATGATAGATAAATAGGTAGACAGACAGACAGACAGATAGATAGACAGACAGACAGACAGACAGACAGACAGACAGACAGATAGATAGATAGATAAAAAGATACTTTTACTTACATTCATTATAAAAATGAGCTCAGTTGTTCATATGTCTGAGGGATCAGTCTCTGCTCAGATAGTGTCTCTAAGAACCAAGAAACATGAGAAACACAAACAGCTCCTGTGGTTGCTCAAGCACACCTAAGCATCTGTTATACTAGATGACATATAATGGCGAAACGGTGTACTGGATACCCATAAAATGACACTAAGTCCAAGTCATTGTCTACTTTTTGCTCTTTGTCTGCAAATATACTGCTACGACATATTGTTCCTATGGTCACCCTCATTTGATATGGGTTCTGCCATTTTGGTTCATTGGATGATAGTGTGATGTATCCTTACCTGATTGGATGATGAATGTATACATGCCAGCGAACTGCATTAAACTAGACCTGCACCCTGATGCTGGTATCAGGAGTCTGATTCCCAGGGAACTCTTTGTAACTTCACCTCCCTCAACCACTGCCCATGCCTCAGATTAATGCCCCACATATAACCAAATACTGATGCAAGTAGTTGAATATTTTTTTTTCATTTCAGGAGGAAATATTTGAATAATAGAAGAAATCTTAGGAGGAGTCACACAGCAGGAAAGAATCACTTATGAATTACCAGAGAAACAAACAGAGAGGATAAATTCAGAAAGAGAATTAGTCAGAGGTCAGAAGGCTGGCTTTATACCATAAACTTTATTGTAACATACTGAAGATACTTACTCTCCTAAAATTTAAGCTATGAGAAATAACATCGCAATCGGAAAAAGGATCAGATCTCAGCTCTTTTACCATGTGAAGTTCAATAATGTATTTTCAATTTCTGAATTCCAGGTTTTAATCACATAAAATGGAGAAGATATTTATACCTAGGCAGTTATTTTAAATTTTATATATTCATATTAGAAATACTTAAAGTACTTCTTACATTTACTAATGCACTTTCTTTTAAGTTCTCTAGAGTGAAATTTAGTTGGTAGCAATAGGTACCTTATACTTGACTATTAAATGAGTTGAAGAAGAGGTAAGCAATGAACAATAACCATGATTTATTATATATTTACTTATTTATTATTCTCTAACACAATTCATTCTAACTGCATCTTTCTCATACTTTATTCTCCTCAGTTTCCCTCAACCTCCTCTTTCTTCTAGATCCAATGTTCCTCTTCTTCCCTTCAGAAAAGAGTAGGCCTCCTGGTGATATCAAGGAAAAGTATAACAAGATGTAATAAGAATAAGCTCAAAATCCTCATATCCAAAGCTAGATGAAGCAGTCAAGTAGGAGGAAAAGTGTTTAAAGAACAGAAAAAAAGGAGTCATATACATTCTACCTAAATAATTAGGAGTCTCATGTACACAGAAAATCTATCACAGACCAATATGGACCTAATGATGCTATTTCAGTCTTTATAAGCCTCTATGAGCCCTGCTTAGTTGAGTCTGTGGGCCCTGTTCTCCTGGTATCCTCAAAGTTCTGTCACATACAATTATGTCTCCTAGCTCTGCCTACTGTTTGGGTGTGGTTCTCTGAATCAGCTCCCATCAGCTACCAAAGGAAACCTATCTGATAATGATTGGTCTAGGCAAAAGTAGAGCAGAATATCATTGGAAATCATTTCACTGACTTTTTTTGTCAATTGTGTTTGGTTCTACCTTATATCTCTGAGTCATGTAGCCCAGCCATCCACACAGAGGTGAAATTTGGCCCCATTTCTTTGCTTGGGCACCTTGTAAGACCAGCCATAGGTTGGCTCTTCCCACAGTTGTGAAGCACCATTGCCTCAGCACATCTTGCAGGAAAGACAGTTTCTGTGTCAAAGATTCTGTGTCTTGGTGTCCCAGTACTACCACAGGGAACCTTGTGTGGTTGCAGAAGATGTCCAGTTTGCATTCTCCGTTGCTAGGCCTCCTTGCTAAGTTCATCTTCATAGATACTAGAAAGATTCCAATGCACTAGAGTTCCAGATTTTCCCATAAACGCCCCCTTACTTCAGTCATGTCTCCCTATTCTTCCTCCAACCATTCTTCCCGTCCCCTGCAAATCCCTTTTCTTCTGATGCAAGCTGCCCTGAGTCCAGACTTAAAATTTAATCTATTTCTCTTTCTCAGGAATGTCTACATGTTATCACTAGAACTGTCCATGTTACTTATCCTCACTGGGTCTATGGATTGTAGTGTGGTTTTCCTTTATTTAACAGTCAATGTTCACTCCTACGTGAGTATATATCATATTTGTCTTTCTGGGTGAGTTGTTGCATGCAGGATGACTTTTCTCTAGTTTTGTTCTTTTGCCTAAAAATTTCATGATGTTTTTCCTAACTGTAGACCATATTTTCTTTATCCATTCTTCAGTTGAGGAATATCCAGGTTATTGTTCAACTTCTTGCTATTATCTGTGCAGTGTAGCTGTAAGACTTTGGGTTTATACCCAGGAATGGTATAGCTTGAGATAGATTGATTCCATTTTTTGAGAAACAGCCATATGGATTTCTAAAGTGATGTGTACATTTGCATCTTCAACAACAATGGAGGAGTGTTTCTTGCTTCCCAACCTTGCTGGTTAGAATGGTCACTTTTGTTTCGATATTAACCATTCTGATCAATGTAAAATGAATCTCAGAGTTGTTTTAATTTCCATTTCCTTGATTGCTAGGTGTTGAACATTTCTTCACGTGATTCTTAGCCATTTGAACTTCCTCTCTTGAGAACTCTCTATTTAGACATGTATCTATTTTTAAATTGGATTTTTTGCTTTGATGATGTCTAGTTTCATGACTTCTTTGTATATTTTGGAAACCAGTTCTCTGTAGAGGTGGACTTTTAAAAATCTTTCCTCATTCTATAGACAACCATTTGTCCTATTATAGGTGTCTTTTACCTTGGAGAATCTTTTAAGTTTCATGTAATCTCCAATATTAATTGTTGATCTTAGTGCCTATGAAATTGTGTTTTGTTTCAGGACCAGTCTCCTGTGCCAATGCATTCAAGGCTATCCCCTATGTTCTCTTCTACTGGCTTCAGTGAATCTGGTTTTATGTTTAGGTCTTTGATCTTCTTGTACTTGACTTTTGTGGCAAGTAATAGATGTGACACTATTTGCACATAGTAATAGGGAATCCAGTTAGACTACCACCTTTTATTAAAGATGCTGTCTTTTATTGCATTTTATAATTCTGGAGTTTTATAAAATCAAGGTGAATATTGATGAGTGGACTTACCTCTGAGTCTTCCAATCAATTCAATGATCAGGCTGTCAGTTTTAATGGCAGTATCCTGTAGATTTTATTACTATAGCTATGTTCTAGAGTTTGAAATTGTGGATGTTAATGCATCCACTTTTTTAAAATACAGAATTGTTTTAGTTAACCCAGGTTTTTGTTGTTTCTATATGAAGTTGAGTATGGTTCTTTCAAGATCTGTGAAGAACTGCAATGCATTTTGAAGGATACTACATTAAATCTGTGTATGGTTTTGGTAAGAAGGTCATTTTTGCTATGTTAACTGTAACAATCCATGGGAGATCATGGGAGATCTCTTCATCTTCTGATATATTTTTTAATCTATTTCTTCAATGACATGAAGTTTTTGTAATACAGAGATCTCATTTACTCAGCTAGAGTTAGCCCAATGTATTTTCTGTTATTTAGGGATATTGTGAAGGATGTTGTTCCCTTGATCACTTTCTCAACTTATTTATCATTTGTGTATAGAAAAGCTATTGAATTTTTTTAGTTAGTCTTCTATCTAGCCAACTTGTTCAAGATATTTATTAACTAAAGGATTTTTTCTGGTAGAATTTTTTTTGGTTGGGAGCAGGATCTCTTATGTATATTTTCATGTTATCTGAAAATAACAACACATTGTCTTCTTCCTTAACAATTTGTATTTCCTTGATCTTTTGTGGCTGCCATTTTGCTCTTGTTAGAACTTCAAGTACTATACTGAATAGATATGAAGAGAGTTGACAACATTGTCTTGGTCAAGATTGTAGTAGGATAACTGATTTTTCTTGCCATTTAAGTTGATGTTTGCTATTGGCTTGCTGTATATTGCCTTACTATGTTTACATACATTCCTCATATCTCTGATTCTTCTAAGACGTTTATCATAAAGGCATGTTGGATTGTTTATATGGTGGATTACATTGCCATATTTTTGTATGTTGAAAAACATCACTGTGTCTGGGATGAAGCATACTTGATCATGATAGATGGTCTTTTTCATGTGTTCTTGTATAGTTTTGCAAGTATTCTATTGAGTATTTTTGCATCAATGTTCATGAGGGAAATTAGTTTGTAATTCTCTCACTATATCGAATTCGTATGGTTTGAGTCATTTGAAATTGTCTCATTAAAATAAATTCAGCAATGTTTCTTTTGCTTCTCTTTTGTGGAATAATTTGAGGAGTATTGGTAGTGGCTCTTTATTGGAAGTTCTATAGAATTCTTAAATTCTTAAATTATTATGCTCTGGCCTTTTTTCAGAGGTTGGGAGAGACTTTTAAAGACTGCTTCTATTTGCTTAAGGATGAAATCTATATTCTTTATGAAAGCCTGTAGTGCTATGAACTTTTCTCTTTTACTGTGTACCATAATTTTGGGTGTGTTGTTCATTTAATTTTATTGAATTAATTTCACTAAAGTCTTCTCTTTCTTTTTCTTTTTTTTAAATTTTGCCTTAACCCAGTAGTCATTCAGTAGAGAGTTGTTAAGCTTCCATGAGTTTGTAAACTACCTGTTGTTTCTACTGTGGTCGAAATCCATCTGTGGTGATCTGATAGGATGTAGGAGATTATTTCAATTTTTAGGATTTCTGTTAATACCTACTTTGTTACCAAGTATATTTGGTCCTGAAAAAATTATGTTCTTTTGTGTTCTATACATATCATGTATATCTATTTAAGTAACATTGTTTGTTAGCTCTATTACTTCTCAGATTAGTTTTTCTGTAGGTAATCTGTCTGTTGATGTGAGTGGGGTGTTCATGTCTTCTTCCACTAATACTTGGGGTTAAATGTAGATGTGTTTGGAATGTAGATGTTGAGAATTGAGATGTCATCTGGTGTGATTTTTCTTTGATGAGATTGAAGTGTCTTTCCCCATATCTTTTGGTTTTGTTGGTGTAAGGCCATTTATTTCCTATGTTCTCAAGGGAATAATTAGCCTCCTTGGGGTGGAATTTTCATTCCACTACTTTTATAGGACTGTATTTGTATATCAGTACAGTTTAAATTTGAGTTTGTCATGAAATATATTATTATATCTATCTACAGTAATTTAAAGTTTCGTTGTGTATAGTAATCTAGGCAGATATCTGTGGTGTCTTAGAGTCTGCAAGACATGGCCAGGCCCTTCTTGCTTTCAGAACTAATATTAATAGGTGATGTGTAATTCTAATAGGTCTGCCTTTCCATGCTACTACCCCTTTTATCTTGCTATTTTTAACACTCTTTCATGGTTCTGTATGTTTAGTCTTTTGATTATTACATGGTAGTGGTAGTTTCTTTTTTGATTCAATCTATTTGGTATTCTGTAAGCTTTTATGTACCTTTATAGGTTATGAAATTCTTTCTTGAAAAGAAAGAATTCTTTCTTAAGGTTATGAATATTTTCTTCTATATTAATGTTAAAAATACTGTCTATGCTTTTCAGCTGGGATTCATTCCATTTTTCTATTGTTATTATTTTAGGGTTTGGTTTTTATAGTGTTCCAGCTAGTTTGGATGTTTTGTGTCAGAAAACTTTTAGACAACATTTTTAACTGCTGTATCCCTTAATTTTATCATATTTCCTCTGACTGAGATACTCTCTTCCATGTCTTGTATTCCATTGGTGATATTTGCATATGTAGATCCTCTTGACTTACATAGATTTTCCATCTCCGGGATTTCCTCACTTTATGTTTTCTATATTTCTTCTATTTCCATTTTCTTGTTTTTAATGGTTTTATTCATTCATTCCTGTTTTTTTCCTATGGGTTTCTTGAGTTTAATTAAGGATTTATTATTCATTTCCTCCAATTTTTGTTTGTCTTTCCCTTAAATTCTTTGAAGATTTATTTACATCTTCTTTAAGGGTTTCTATCACTATCATAATATGCCCATTTTCTTGTCCTTCATCTGTGTTTGAATATTCAAGAGTATAGCTTGCCTTGAGTGAGAACATGTTGCTCTCACTGTTGTTGATGTTGATGGTTTCTAGGCCTTGGGATGATAGTAGGTCGAGTGGTGATTTCTTAGGTTGTTTTTGTTTAGTGGGTGGTGTTTTATTCTTTGGTTTCTGTTTTGTCTCTGGTATTCTTCTCTATGTGGTGTGTGGTAAACCGGGGTGTTTCTATCTGATATGGATGCTGAAATTTTGGTAGCAAGTGAGGTATCTTGTCTACCAGATAGTCTTTACCTGAGTTGGAAGCTTATATACTGGTGTCCTATGAACCCTGTGGTACTCCATGGAGTCTTATCCTAAGTTATGGGTTCATCTTCTGGGGAGGTATGGCCTGTGTTTGTGCAGAGGATACCGGCTGGAATTAGAGTCTGAGACACAATGATGAAAAGTGGAGAGTCAGCTGAGGATTGAGACTGTTTGAAGCTGGATTTCAAGCTTTGGTTGAATAGTAGGTATCTAGTCTAAGGAGTAAAGAATATGCAAGGTTTGTGAGTGGATCTTCTACCTTCCCTTCTGGCCTGTGTAGCCTGTGTTTAGGTAGGGGGTGTTTTCTAGAGAGTACAGAGAGAGTGAAGAGGTCCATAGTTGGCTTGCTTGACATGTGCTGGAGGTAGGCATGGTGTTTGACTGTGGAAACCAAAAGAGTTGGTGGGGGGAGACTCTTCAGGAATCCATTTACTAAATATTTTATGTATTTATTTATTTATGTATTTATTTATTCATTTTACTTGATATTTTTTTTTCTTTTTTGTTATTGGATTTTTTTTTACTTACAATTCAATTGTTATTCCCTTTCCCGGTTTCCCAGACATAAGACCCCATCTCATCCCCCCTCCACTTCTATAATTGTGTTCCCTCTCCTAAACTACCCCTCTTCTGGCCTCCCCCCTAACATTCCTCTACACTGGGGACATCCAGCCTTGGCAGTACCAAGGGCTTCTCCTCCCATTGGTGCCCACCAAGGCTATCCTCTGCAACATATGCAGATTGGATATATATATATATATATATATATTTAAAATTTCAAATGTTATTCCCTTTCCCATTTTCCTGCCCATAAGCCCCCTATCCCATCTCCCTCCCTCTTCTTCTATTAGGGTATGCCCCCTACACAACCACCCCCCTTCCCAACTCCCTGCCATGACATTCCTCAACACTGGGACATCCAGCCTTTGCAGGACCGAAGGCTTCTTCTCCCATTGGTGCCCAACATGGCTATCCTCTGCTACATATGCAGCTGGAGCCATGGGTCTGTACACATGTACTCTTTTGGTAGTGGTTTAGTCCCTGGGAGCTCTGGTTGGTTGGTATCATTGTTCTTATGGGGTTGTAAGCCCTTTCAGCTCCTTCAATCCTTTCTGTAACTCTCCCAATGGAGAGCCCATTCTCAGTTCAATCATTTGCTGCTACCATTCACCTCTGTATTTGTCATGCTCTGGCAGGGCATCTCAGGAGACAGCTATATCAGGCTACTTTCAGTATGTACTTCTTGGTATCTACAATAGTGTCTGGATCTGGTTACTGTATATGAGAGGGATTCACAGAAGGGGTAGTTTAAGGATGGCCTTTCCGTCAGTCTCTGCTCCATATTTTGTCTCCCTATTTTCTGCTATGAGTATTTTGTTCCTCCTTCTAAGAAGGACTGTAACATTCGCACTTTGCTCTTCCTTTTTCTTGAGCTTCAGGTGGTCTGTTAATTGTATCTTGAGTATTCTAAGCTTTGGGGCTAATGTTCACTTAACAGTGAGTGCCGAAGGGCACCTGGGTTCTTTGCAGATCTGGATATTATAAATAAGCCTAATATGAACAGAGTGGAGCTTGTGTCTTTGTTATATGTTGGAGCATCAGTTGTGTATATTCCCTGGAGTGGTATAGCCTCAAGTAGTACTATATCTAATTTTCTGAGGACCTCCAGACTGATTTCCAAAGTGGTTGAAGCAGCTTGCAATCCCACCAACAAAGAAGGAGTGTTCCTCTTTCTCCATATCCTCTCCAGCATTTGTTGTCATCTGAGTTTCGATCTTAGCCATTCTTACTAGTGTGAGGTGGAATCTCAGGGTTGTTTTGATTTGCATTTTCTTGATGAGTAAGTATATTGAAAATTTCTTTAGGTGCTTCTCAGCCATTCGATATTCCTCAGTAGAGAATTCTTGGTTTAGCTCTGTACCCCATTTTTAAAAGGGTTATTTGACTCTCTGGAGTCTAACTTCTTGAATTCTTTATATATATTGGATATTAGCCCTTACTAAATATTTTATAATTTAGAGATTGGGTTATTCATATAGTTTCATTCTGAGTATCAGGCCTTCTACTGAAAGAAATATAATTTAATTCCATGTAAACATCGAGTGTTTTTTTATATCATTTCTATCATTTGAGTACTTTTTTCTGTATGTATATGCAAATAAATATGTGCATATCTATACATACATGAGTAAATGACATTTTATAAACTTCTTTATGTTGTCATGAATGCCAATGTATGTTTAATTTTCAGCATTCTTTTACTGTAATTCCATGAGATAAAATTACCATTGTATTTTTCTGGAGTATACATACCAATGTAAATGTCCCATATATGAAAGACATTAGGTTTCGAAGTTGATATACATTTCACTCTTTCTTTCCTATATCAAAAATAATATTTAGCGAATGATCTGATTTTGTCTGTGAAAGAGTGATTGCCAGGGCTGGCTAATAGATTGATCACTTAATTTAAATTTACTTAATTACATTTCGTTATATAATTGAGATATATATATATATATATATATACATATATATATATATATATATATATATATATATATATATATATATATATACCACCATTTCTGGATTCAGACAAATAATTTATCCTCTAAAGATTTTTGTACATTCTTTTAGTTTCCAGTGTGTGTTACTAATGTGTTTATAGTTGATGATATTTTTAAAATTTGAAAGCATTTTCACTGCAAGTATTTTTAATGCAAAATATGATGGAAGTCATTATCTTTAATGATTCTCATTTAATGTGGTTTCACTATCTCAAACCACAATCTTTTTATAATTGATGAGGGAGAGTACCTTAGTTTTCTTGAGATGATTATGAGTTTTTCATTACACAATACTTATCTAAATGATCCATATTCTCTAAATAAAATTCGAGAAATTTTATAATATTCTCATTTAGACAAGAATATGATCAATGAATTCCAGAGATTCCTAGAAAATTTTAAAGGAAACATTTTTGATTAACTCATGTTAGCGGAAGATAAGGAACAAGTAATTTAGCTCATATAATTTCAATGCAGCTTTCTTAAAAAGTGAGTAATACTATTCTTTTCCACATGTATTTTTTCATATTAAATTTATGACGAGGAAGGTTAGGAAGTCAGTGGGAAATGGGGAATGGTAAGAATCTATAGGGAACTGTTATGAATACGTTTGCCAAATTCTATGTATTCCTTGGATGAATTAGCAAGAACAAAATATAACAGGATATTCTCTAGAATACAAGAGAAACAGAGCTGTAACTGCATCCAATGTACAAAGATTGTGCATGGTAGGTATTGTGTTCCACAGGAAGAGGAAGAAAAGAACACTGTTAGATGTGCGTGTTCACTCTATAATAGCTACAATTTCTTCAAACTAGCTGTCAAAACTTAAACATAAATTGAAGCAGACTCCAGAAGTTATGATATGATCTTATTGATCAAAATAAAACAAACTTTAGTTGCAAGATATAGAAAAGACAAGAGTGAACTGGCATGAAGGCTCCTTGCCTGCTGGATAGCTTTCTCAGTGCTGTCAAGTGCTCTGCAGGCCTGGGGATAAAAAGGCTTCACTTGGCTTACCCAATAGTGAATTCTATGAACTTCAATATTATCTTGACAGGCAAGATATATCCACTTGGACAATTGTGCCGTGACTGTCAATGTGTGTAATAAACCACTCTACGATTAGATTTGGGGTTTTATCTATAGAAGAGATACTAGCATGGCACTGAAAAGTACTTGAAAATCAAATGGTTAAAGGACAAAAAACATAGGTCTCAGATGGAAACTTATTATTGCTGTTTTAGCTAAATTGACACATCCTTAAAAACTGCTTTATAAGGATCTGTAATTATGTCAATAAGCAAAGACCTTGATAGCCTTAAATATCTAAGTTTCTTTGCAGTGAACAGCAGTGAATGAAAAGACCTACGGTACTTAAGTTACAGGATCACCCTAAATCAAACAATTATATCACTCTGATGGTTCAGGAAACTTCAGAATAATGTGGCTAAAAGAACCTAAGAATTTATGTGCCTTAGATGTCAGCCAACTAATGAAGTTCCATATGAAGTAAGTGGAGTAGAACGGAAGTGATATGAAGAGGAAAGGGGGACTAATGCAAGAGTGACAACTATTTGTGATGGAAGATGGGAGAACACGATAGAGGAGAAAATATATGGAAAGACAACTAACATGAATTATTTTGAAACAGCCATATGGAAACCTACTACTGTAGAAAGGTTTTATACACACACTCACACACACACACACACACACACACACAAACACACACACGGAGAGAGGGAGAGGAAGAGAGAGAGAGAGAGAGAGAGAGAGAGAGACAGAGAGAGAGAGACAGAGAGAGAGAGACAGAGAGAGAGAGACAGAGAGACAGAGATGACAGAGAGAGAGAGAGACAGAGAGAGAGAGTTTAAAAGGTTTAAAAGAACTTGAAACAGGGAAAAGGACTATATCAACCACTATAGTTAACAGACAAAAAGATCCATGCCTGAAATGTGTTGCTTTTCAAAAAATTGTTGTTAAGTGAGATCTCATTAACAACTCCAAACTTTAGAAGCTTTAATTATGCTGTTTGTTACACTTTAGAAGTTGACAGTAAGAATCCATTGCTGAAGACAACACATACTGGAGTCATGGGGCTCTGTAGAAGTAAAACTGGTACCAAGCCAGGAGCTTTCTTTCCTTCTGCAATTATACAGTTCTGTTATGGGAGTAACCAACAAGTTTAATGTTAGATTTAGGAGCTAATTTACAAAATGAAACTCATGCCAAGTAGTATTAACTGGGAATGTGTTAAAGAATACATGACTGGATATGCCAAATGACCCAGAGGGGAACCTGCTACTGTTACATATTAAAGGACATAATATTAAACTGCTGTCTCTGGACTAGCTGATGAAAATTGCAACTATTTTAGTTGAATTATTTTGAATAAAATCTTACCCTAGGTTTTAATCTTCTTTGGAGTGCAAATAAGTTTAAATTTTTAAAAGGATCACTAGGAGTCTTAGAGGCAAATGAAATATAAAATTTCAGAAATTCATGGTATAATTCATTTCTTAAATTCATTTAATAATTCATTTCACAAATGAATTTTATGCATATACTATGCAAGATACTCCACTTATATCTTCTTATTTAACAATCACCCTACTTATAAAATACCTTTATTTCTCTGAAATGCCAATATCATGTATCAAACATAAAATTAATATGATGTGTTCCTACTTAATGAAAACTAGCTAGAGAGCACCAGATTCAAACTTATTAACTTTAATTCAAATATATATGTTTCTGTATACAATATTTTCCAGATGTCTAATATATTTATTTTATTTGTATACATACTTATTAAGGGGAAGAGTTTTGTGTAGTCCTAGATTTTTCAAACCCTACTTTAATGAGGATTCTTAAATGCTTTAACCTCCCTTCTAGCCCATCACAGAGACAGTGGAAAGGAAGATTAATAAGGCAAAGGTAAGGCAAAGGAGAATGTGGACCTATTTAGAAATAGTTCTGGGAAATTCAATCTTCAATGGCAGGATATCAGCAGTTCAGTTCCCATAATCAACAGTGGTACCTTCACAACTTGCAAACATTATTCACTTATCAGAAGCAACAGTTTGATCAAGAAAAAACTGCAAGGCTCTGTTCACCTGAGTCAGTGGAACTGACAAGAAGCTGAGGCAGTATCATGAGAAATACTTTGATGCGTTTCTCTCTACAAAGTGATAACAAAAGATAATAAGTGAAGAATTCAAGGCAAACCAATGGCACAAGTCTTCAGGAAAGACCAGCTTCAGCAAAGACCAAAAAGAGCAGCACCAAGAGTGGCAAGGCAAACCAATGGTGCAGCATTATTTATTGTCTATTGGGAAATACATATACCCTTTCCACACATCATATGCCCTTACAAACATTGGCTCCAGCAAAATAGTACATGCTTTATATCTAGGCAAGTTTCAGAAAAACACAACATGTCTGTTACCAGCAAAACATTTATTTCATAAGAGTTTCCAGAGACCAGGGTCAGTCCATGTATAGTCTTTGGGTATTGGCTTAGTCTTTGGAAGTTCTGGATGGTTGGTGTTGTTGTTCGTCTGGGATCTCAAGCCCCTTCAAGCTCTTTCAGTTCTTTCTCTGATTCCTTCAACGGGGGTCCCGTTCTCAGTTCAGTGGTTTGCTGCTGGCATTCGCCTATGTATTTGCTGTATTCTGGCTGTGTCTCTCAGGAGAGATCTAAATCCGGTTCCTGTCAGCCTGCACTTCTTTTCTTCATCTATCTTATCTAGTTTGGTGGCTGTATATGTATGGGCCACATGTGGGGCAGGCTCTGAATGTGCGTTCCTTCAGCTTCTGTTCTAAACATTGCTTCTCTATTCCCTCCCAAGGGTATTCTTGTTCCCCTTTTAAAGAAGGAGTGAAGCATTCGCATTTTGGACATCCTTCTTGAGTTTCATGTGTTCTGTGCATCTAGGGTAATTCGAGCATTTGGGTTAATATCTACTTATCAATGAGTGCATACCATGTGTGTTTTTCTGTGATTGTGTTACCTCACTCAGGATGATATTTTCCAGTTCCATCCATTTGCCTATGAATTGCAAAGAAGTGCAGGATGACAGGAACTGAATGTAGATCTCTCCTGAGAGACATAGTCAGAATATGGCAAATACATAGACGAATGCCAGCAGTAAACCACTGAACTGAGAACAGGACCCCCATTGAAGGAATCAGAGAAAGGACTGAAAGAGATTAAAGGGGCTCGAGACCTCGTATGAACAAAAATGCCAACCAACCAGAGCTTCCAGGTACTAAGCCACTACCCAAAGACTATACATGGACTGACTCTGGGCTCCAACTGCATAGGTAGCAATGAATAGCCTAGTAAGGGCACCAGTGGAATGGGAAGTCCTTGGTCCTGCCAAGGCTGGACTCCCAGTGAACAGGATTCTTGGGGGGAGGGCGTTAATGGGGGGAGTATTGGGAGTGGAACAGCCATATAGAACGGGAGGGGGAGGGATTATGGGGATGTTGGCATGGAAACCAGAAAAGGGAATAACATTTTAAATGTAAATAAGAAATACCCAATTTAATAAAGATGGAAAAAAATAAAGATGAAAAAAAAAAGCTTCCAGTTTGGAAAAATTCAAAACAATCAAATAGAAATACAACTTCATACTTGGTTTAGAAATCAACTAAAGTACTTCAGGCATTTATCTGATTTTCATTGTTAGCTCATTCAAACTCAGATAGATATGTTATTCCCTCATGATCACTTGCATTTCAGGCATTTGTTGCAAGCTACTTCCTTTCAAAAGTGTTCTAAGCATTCAATGCAAAACTTACATATCTAATATTCTACTATGAATTCTATTTTCAACTTTCTCTTCTTTTTCATAACATTTATACTTGTCAGAAATTACTTTTCTTTCTGTTGTATGTTTGTTTTTATTTCTACTTTCAGTAGAAATTTCGTCTTTAGTATGCAAAACAATGAACAGATTGTTGAACAGATGTTCCAGATAAATAGGTAGAAATTTTTAAGGAAACTGTAATTTTGAAGCATCTGAAGCCAGTTTTTCCATATACTTTAAAATTAATGAGGAGAATATGGTTATATTTCATAGTCTAGTTTTATCAAGAAGCAATTACAAATTCATTATCATCATCATATCTCTTTTATATGTATATTTCTTCCTTTATCTGTATGCCTTATTTTCTTGCTTAATTTCCCTATATTTTCTTTTCACTTCTTTTATTTCTATACAGATATAGGATTTCTCTGATTGCTACTTATAACATTTATTCTTGTTTCTAAAGTCTGACATTTAGTGGACTTTGCAAAAGAGGAAACTAAAACAGCAAGCTCAGTAGTTCAAGGTCAGATATTAATGTTCATCCCTATGAGTAGACACTAGAGATACAAATGATGATATTGGGTTTTGGGGAGAATCTGCATGAGCTTTTTATTGTTGCTTATTATGAAGATAAGTCATTGAGTGTATCAACTTACATATTGCATCCAGTTTAATGACTCTCTTTATTCTTGTCGAGAACTGTGTATCAGCATAGATTATAAGCTTTTGTTTTAGTTTTTTAATCTTCCATTCAGGAAACGAATATCCCTCCATGAAATATTAATACTCTCAGCTTTCAGCTTCTAAGATACGCCCTATTTTAGCAGTCATTTTTCCTGCATATAGTAAAAAAAATAGTTGTTTATTAAAATTAAAATGTCACATAGACATGAGTTTGCTAGTGATTATTAATATTCTGTAACTGAATTTGTCATTGTTTTGACTGGTAGAGAAGACAAAAACAGGATAATAAAATAGAATAAAGACGAAACAAAAACTCTCTATGTATACAAAGACAAGTCATGTTAAGGGAAAAACCTGTACATTCTAATTGCATACTTAGAGTGATTCTGAGAAACTGGATAATTTTGTGTGCAGGCATTCCTAATTTGAAACAAAATATTGTATGTATACATGAATATGTATACATATAATACATATGTTCACAAAATTATTTTCAATTATGTGTATTTATTTTATTTCATTTTATGCAACTATAATAAAATATGTCCAGGTTGGTAATTTACAAAGACCACACAGTTGTAGATTTTGTGAGCCCTCAATCTACAAACATATTTGTTACCTAATATTAATGCAGAAATATATATGTGATACTGGGAGAAGCAAACAAATATTTTAGTGAGCCTATTCTCATGGTGAGCAAATCCACCGATTAATAAGATTAGCCTAGTTTCTAGCACAGGGAATTACAACTTAAACAAGTCTTACTATATTTACATTTTTATGTTTTAAAAATTATTTTTAATTGTTTATTTTTATTTGGTGTGTGTGTGTGTACGTGCGTGTTTGTGTTTGTGTTTCTGTGTACTGCTTGACAAGGAATAAGTATAGAGATCAGAGAACACTTTTGAGTCTGTTCTTGCCTTTTGCCATGTGGGTCCCAGGAATTAAACTCAAGCCCTCAGACTTTGAGGCAACCACCTTTATGTGCTGAGCCTCCTATGTGGACATATTTTTACCTATTACCATTGCTACATTATAGTTTAATATTCCAAACTAAGAATTCAGAGAGATACATTAAACATTGCTCTACTAGTAGCAAAGGTATAGTATTATGAAGGCTATTTCTGTTCATAAATAAAATCATTTTGCAGATATCTATTGAAAGTTACAAGCTGCTTTGAAATAAGAAACATATGTGCCTCTCCTCAAGAAGATAATCTTTGTGATATAAAGGACAAAAGTGGAAGAAATACATGCTGTCCCATACTACAATGGTTTCACAGAATGGGCATATGGTGGGAATGTCAAATTTTGTATGACTGACTTCTCATAAAACTACATTACAGAAGAGATTTTTTAAAATATGATTAGCGCTATGCAAAACAAAAAAAATACGGAAGCATGAGAAAGAAACAGCTTCTAGAAAATATACAATTAAGTCAAAAGGTAATTATTTTACCAGAATACAGGTAATGTACACTTACAGTAAAATGCATTAACTACATATGACAAATTAATAAGAAATGAAGGTAGCAATATAAATAATAATAAAATTATCTTGGATATTACAGAATGGTCATCAAATACTGCAGTGTAGTATAACTGTTAAACCAAATTCTAAATTTTTCATATGAGTTTGTTTTATCCTGTGTTCTATTGCTATAAAAGCACATAATGACTGTGACAACTAAAATAAAAGAAAGCATTTTAATTGGGACTTGCTTCTAGTTTCAGAGGTTTAGTGAATTATCATGGTGGGGAACAAGACAAGCTGGTAGCAGACTTGGTACATGAGGAGTAGCTAAGAATACTACTTATGGGTCCATAGGCAGAAGGAAGAGAAAGCCTCAGAGCATTTGAAACCACAAGTCCCACTTAGTAATAAACTTCCTCCAACAAGACTATACCTACTAATCCCTCACAAGCAGTGCCAATCAAAAATTACCAAGTATCTTAGGTTGTTTTTTTTTCTGCACAAAGACACCATGACCACAGCAACTCTTAAAATAAAATGATTGTGACTAGTTCATCTTTCCAGAGCTTTAGTTCATTATCATCATGATAGGAAATATGGCAGCATGCAGGCAGACATGGTGCTAGAGAGAGGGCTGAGAGTTTTACATTAACAGGAAACAAGAAGTCAACTGAGAGTCAAACTTCCTCTAAAAATGTCATATCTACTTAAACAAGGCTACACCTCCTAAGAGTGTGAATACCTATGGGCCTGTGGGAACTATATTTATTCAAACAACCACATTCCATTTCCTGGTCTTCATAGGTTTTAGCTATATCATAATGGAAAATGCACTTAGTTCAACTCCAAAAGTCCCCCTAGTTTTTAACAGTCTCAAACTTGTATAAAAGTTCAAAGACTCTTCTGAGAATCATGGAATCTCAACTGTAATCTCCTGTAAAATCAAAATGCAAATTAAATCACCTACTTCAAACATTCAATGGCACAGGATATATATTACATTCCCCAAATGGGAGAAAAGTACGGTAATACTAGACCAAGGAAGAACAAAACCCAGCTGGGCAAACTCCAAACTTGGATTCTCCGTATCTGATGTTAAAGCACTCCTCAGATCTGCAACTTCATATACCTTTGTTGATGCCAACACACTTTTCTCACTTGGACTGTTTCTTCTCTGTTAGCAAATTTCCTCTGCAGATATTGTATGACTCTGGCATCTGTAGCATTTTGGGGTTACCAAAGCAATCCAGTATTTACACAGCTTTGCAAAATGTCCTCTTTTGGCCTTTATGCAGGGACACCTCTGCCATATCCCTAGCATAGTGGTGTTTTTTAGTTGAAGAGGGTGGTTCCATAAATCCTTTTATCTGTCCTTGACTCTAAATGCAAAATCAGGTGCCTGAAGTTGTCCTGGTCAGTGGGACTGGAACACGGCCCTTTCATTCAATTACTTCTTCACCAACTTTCTATTTTCCACGGTTTCCCTCACTGCTTAAGCTTGGGTGTCCTGGTACATTTTTTGTAGGCCAGGCTGATCTTGACCTCAAGATCCTATTGCCTTTGTCTCCTGAGTGCCGATATTAAAGATGTGTGGCACCACACATGGACCTAAACTGTTGTTTTTTTCTTTTTTATGCATGTATTGGCAACTTAGCTCAGTGGGTTCTATTCCTGAGGTTATGACTTTCTTTATGCCATTAATATTAAGTTTTTAAATAGATCGGTTTATCTCCTTTAACACAAGACCTAGCTCTATTCTACTGCCTGGTGTCCCCTTTCTCTTAAAATCATGCATATTGTACTTTCCCTTGCTCAGCTTGTACCTCTTCACTATAGATCTGCATAACAGTGATCACTAGTAACCACTGGACAGAGTCAATACTAGGTTGATTTGAGATTTCTTCCGTCAATGCACTTAATCCACAAACTCTTCAATTTAGTCTAAGGTAAATTTTTGGACAAGAGCAAACCAATTCAAGTTCCTTGCCAAAATGTAAAGGAAAAAAATGGTATCTATGCCACATATTCTTTTCTGAAAATCGTGGGCCAACAATCATTGCCTTTCAAATTCCACATTATTATAGTTCATTAAATTCATATTAAAGCATTTATCTGCTTTTTAACCCAATGTTCCAAATAAAATTTTCCAAACAACAACAAATCAGGCTTTTCAATGCCTCTAGCAATATGCCAGTCTCTGGGACCAACTTAGGTCTTAACTAGGAGTAGTTATTGCTGTGAAGAGATACCAAGACCATAGCAACTCTTATAAAGGTAAACATTTAATTGAAGCTGTCTCGAAGTTTCAGAGGTTTAGTCCATTTTTGTCATGGCAGGAAGCAGGGCAGCATGGAAGCAGACTTGATTCAGGAGAATCTACAGATGTAGGAGCTCTACATCTGGATTAGAAGGCAGCAGGAAGTGAAATGAGAGTCGTATTTCCTTAAACAATGCCACATACGTTTCAATAAGGTGACATCTTCTAATAATGTCATTCCTCGTAGACCTATGGGGACTGTTTTTATTCAAACCAGCACACCTAGAAATCAAATATATGAGCCTATAGGACCATTCCTATTTAAAGAACCACATTTCACTCTCTGGTCTACATAGGCTTACAGCCATATCAATATGCAGTATGCATTCAGTTCAACATTAAAAGTCAACATAGTCTATCAAACTCTCAACACTGTTTAAAAGTTCAAAGGTAAAAGTCTCTTCTGAAACTCAAGGTAATCTCTTAATGAGAACTCATTGTAAAATCAATAGGCAGAAAACAGATCACATTCTTCCAACACACAGTGGACCAGAATATACATTACCACATAAAAAGGCAAGAAAGGAAGTGTAGTGATGAAATGGATGGACCAAAGCAATTTCTTTTTGCTTTTGTTTATTGGATATTTTCTTTATTTACATTTCAAATGTTATCTCCTTTCCTGGTTTCACTTACTGCAAACACTTAGCCAATTCCCCCTCCACCTGTTTCTATGAGGGAGCTTCCGGACTAAACCACCCAATCCATCTCGCCTACCTGCCCTGGTATTCACTGAAGCATACAGCCATCAAATGACTAAGGGCCTCTTTTCCCCTTGATGCCCAACAAGGCCACCCTCTGCTACATATGTGGCTGGAGCAATCAGTCGCTCCGTGTATATTCTTTTGTTACTGAATAAGACACTGGGAGCTCTGGGGTGTCTGGTTGGTAGATACTGCTGTTCTTCCTGTGGATTTGCAAATCCCTTCAACTCCTTCAGTCCTTTTTCTAACTTCTCCATTAGGGACCCCGTTCTCAGTCTAATGGTTGGCTGCAAAGATCCTCTTCTCCTCTTTTGTATTTGTCATCTTGGCATCCACAATAATGTCTGGGTTTGGTTATTGTATATGAGACAGATCCCCAGGAGGGGCAGTTTATGGATGGCCTTACCTTCAGTCTCTGCTCCACATTTTGTCTTCCTATTTCCTGCTGTGAGTATTTTGTTCCCTCTTCTAAAAAGGACTGAAGCATACATACTTTGGTCTTCTTTCTTGTTGAGCTTCAGATCGTCTGTAAATTATATCTTGGGTATTCCAAGCTTTGGGGCTAATGTTCACTTATCAGTGAGTGTACACTATGTGTGTTATTTTGGATTGGGTTACCTCACTCAAGATGATATTTTACAGCTCAATCCCTTTGTGTATGAATTTCATGAAGTCATTGTTTTTGATAGCTGAGTAATATTCCATTGTGTAGATGTACCACATTTTCTGTATCCATTCCTCTGTTAAAGGACATCTGGGTTCTTTCCAGTTTCTGGCTATTACAAATAAGGCTGCTATGAACATTGTGTCCTTGTTATATTTTGAAGCCTCTTTTGGGTGTACTTCCAGGAGTAATATAGGTGGGTCCTCAGGTATTATTCTGTCCAGTATTCTGAGGAACCACCAGACTGATTTCCAGAGTGGTTGTACCAGCTTGCAATCCCACCAACAATGGAGGAGTACTCCTTTTTCTCCAGATTTGCACCAGCATCTGCTGTCACATGAGCTTTTGATCTTAGCCATTCCAACTGGTATGAGGTGGAATCTCAGGGTTATTTTGATTTGCATGTCCACAATGACTAATAACATTGAACATTTCTTTAGGGCTTCTCAGCAATTTGATATTCCTCAGTTGAGGATTTTCGTTTAGCTCTGTACCCCATTTTTGATAGTGTTATTTGATTCTCTGAAGTCTAACTTCTTGAATTTTTTTTCAATATTTTGGAAATTAGCCCTCTATCAGACATAGGATTGGAAAAAGATCTTTTCCCAATCATTTGGTTGCTGTTTTGTCCTATTGTCAGTATCCTTTCTATTCAGAAGCTTTGCAGTTTTATGTGGTCCCAATTGTCAATCCTTGATCTTAAATATAAGCCATTAGTGTTTTGTTCAGGAAATTTCCCCTATGCTCATGTGTTAGAGACTCTTCCCGACTTTATTGTCTATTAGTTTCAGTGTTTCTAGTTTTATGTGGAGTTTCTTGATACACTTAGACTTGAGGTTTGTAAAAGGAGATAAGAACGGATTCTTCCACATGCTAACATCCAGTTGAACCAGCACCATTTGTTGAAAATGTCTTTTTTTCCTACTCTATGGTTTTAGCTCCCTTGTCAAGATCAAGTGACCAAAGGTATGTGGGTTCATTTCTAGGCTTCAGTTCTATTCCATTGATCTACCTGCCTGTCTCTGTATCAGTACCATACAGTTTTTATCATTATTGTTCTATAATACATCTTGAGGTCAGGGATGGTGATTCCCATAGAAGTCATTTTATTGTTGAGAATAGGTTGTGCTATGCTGGTTGTTTATTATTTCAAATGAATTTGCAAATTGCTTTTTCTAAATCTGTGAAGAATTGAGTTGAAATTTTAGTAGGGATTGCATTGAATCTTTAGACTTCTTTTGGCAAGATGGTCATTTTTCTCTATTAATCCTGATAATTCATGAGCATGGGAGATCTTCTGAGATACTCTTCAATTTTTTTCTGCAGGGACTTGCAGTTCTTTTCATACAGATCTTTTACTTTCTTAATTAGGGTTACACCAAGATATTTTATATTATTTGTAACTATTGTGAAGGATGTATTTTTCCTAATTTCTTATTAAGATGTTTATTCTTTGAGTAGAGAAAAGCTACTGATTTGTTTGTGTTAATTTTATTTCCAGCCATTTATTTATCAGCTGTAGGAGTTTTCTGGTGGAATTTCTTGGGTCACTTAAGTATACTATCACATCATCTGCAAATAGTGATATTTTGACTCCTTCCTTTCCAATATTTATCCATTTGTCTTCCTTTTGTTGCTCATGCTAGGACTTCAAGTATTATACTGAATAGGTTTGGAGTCTTGTACAGTTCCTGATTTTAATGGGATTGCTTCAAGTCTCTCTCCATTTAGCTTGATGTTGATTGCTGGTTTGATGTACATTGCTTTGACTATGTTTATGTTTGTGCCTTGAACTCCTGACCTTTCCAAGATTAAGGGATGTTGAATTTTGTCAAATCCTTCTTCAGCATCTAATGAGATGATCACATATTATTTTTGTTTGTTTGTTTGTTTGAGTTTAATTTTAAAGTGTATTGCATTGATTGATTTCCATATAACCCTGCATCCCTGGGATGAAGCCCACTTGATCATGATGGACGATCGTTTTGATATGTTCTTGGATTTGGTTTTCTAGAATTTATTGTGTATTTTTGCATCAGTATTCATAAGGGGAATTGTTCTGAAGTTCTGTTTTTATGGTCTTTGTGTAGTTTATTTATAAGAATAATTGTGGCTTCAAAGAATAAATTGGGTAGTGTTCTCTCTGTTTCTCTTTTTGCAGAATAATTTGAAGAGTATTGGTACTGGGTATTCTTTGAAAATATGAGAGAGTTTTGCACTAAACTTATCTGTTAAGTGATAATGGTCTAAAATGTACTAAATAATTTATATTTATATTGAAAAATATAGACTGTGACTACTGCTCAAAGGGAAATTTCTTTCAGTTTTTATTTTATTATTTCAGTAATTTTATAAATTCAGTATTTATTTTATTATTGTCAGTAAGTGTCCGAAGACTTCTAATATACTTTTCATTTTAAATGAGTGAGTTTTCTGTGGAAAATAACATGGCATGATGATATAGAAATCAGAATCTATGTCTGGGCTCATAGATATAAATTATAGCTTGGAAATTTCCTATACTATTAAATATTTGTACTATTATAACAGGAATATACCATCCATATATCTTCTGGACAGGAACCAAGAATAAACTTATATTTAAACAGTAAATGGAAGTATAAAAGGTAGATAACAGATATATAATTCAGTTAATACTAGTAGCACATTATTATATATTTATTTATTGTTGCATTTATTACATTCACTAACAAACTGAGACAAACTGTGAAAAGTGAAATCTACTTTACAGCACATAACACACATTCTTCAGACAGAATTATTGTCTTGTCAGGCATGGTGGCACATATATTGTAATATTTACAGTTCTGAAAGTGTACTTGATAGTTGTATCAATTCCTATTATACACCTGGATACAAACAAACATCAAGACATTCATTCTAAACTGAATGTCATGCTTTCTTCAATTTGCTTGTTAAATTACTGTTAGATTCAGCTTCATTCAAAGCCTTAGGACATAAATATAATATAGACAAATTCTTTTTCATCTTGTAATATGGATAATTTGTAGTTCAATCCCTCCAATAGCTCTTATTTTTCTAAACACTTAATGACCTTCATCATATCCATTACTGACAGTATTTTTCTACTAGAATCACAAAATATGATCCTCTGGGAGCTTTACCTAAGTTCATTCTCCAAATCCTAGAAATTTCTCTCAAAGAAATGCCAAAGACATAACAGCTTATCTAACCATGAGGCCATGGTTGGACAAGGTAATAACTTCACTCTTTGTACCAAATGTTTGTATTAGGTACTTTTCATCTGGCTCTGATAAAATGAAATTGGGTAAGGAGTGAAAGATTTATTCTGGTTCATATTTATAGAAGGCTCAGCCCATCAGCATTTGGGCCCTTCTTATATTTTGGAGAAACAAAATGATTTTGGGAACACATGGTAAAGTCACAGATATATATTAAGCTAGCTAGGACACTATCTTTCTATTCCTTGATTAATGTACCACGTGTTTTAATCTGGATTTTTATTCATTTTTGGTTAGGTGATATAATGTCATATTTTATGGCTGACACAGTAGAATTAATTTTATATCCCCCCCACTAATTGATGCACACAAATGTTGATTTTGTTACTTGACTATTCTGAAGTATTCCTCTAAACATGGTTGTCATTTTTTGTAATATATCATTCATTAATTAAATTAATTTCAAGCAGGTGTACTTCTAAAAGAGGTATTGCTCAGATATGCCACATTTTTAAGACACAACTGTTCTTAGAAAGAAAGATAGAAAGAAAGAAAGAGAGAAAGAAAGAAAGAAAAAGAGAAGACTTCTGATTACATTTTCACAAGCAGTACATAAGGAAGACATCTCTTTTCTCCTCATTCTCACGTGAATTTAAATTTTTATTTGATACTAGCCACTCCAGACACACTTAGCTGGGATCTCAATAAAATTTTTATTTGCAATTTTAGCAGGTAAAGATATTGATAATCATCTCCTATATTGATCAGATAGATATTTTTTGTTCTTTTGAGAAATGTTTGCATAGGTCTTTTCTCCATTAGTTAAGTATATTTCTTGTTCTATTTTTGCTGTTAACTTTTTCATGATAATTATGTATATTAGATGTTAATACTATATCCAATAAAAGCTGGTAAATATTTCTGAACCAGTTTAATTATGTAACCTATTCATTGATTACTTTATTATATAGAATTTGTTTTACTTTTATATTTGTTCTGAGTGTTTATTCTTGTTCTCACTCCTTGAGTCATATTCAGAAAATCAGGCATCCCTTTGCCTTACATTAAGTCTAGTGATTTCCAGTTATAAGTACACACACACACACACACACACACACACACACACACAGAGAGAGAGAGAGAGAGAGAGAGAGAGAGAGAGATAGGCACACACACACAAACTCAGTCACTGATTCACACAAAAAACTTGAATTGATTTTTACAAGGGGTAATGTAGTTAATTCTTTATATATTCTTATCCCATTTGCTCAACACCATTTTTAAAGGGATGATTTCACTGTAGCAGGAAATTTACCAACCTATAGAGAATTAAAAGAGTATAGCTCTGTCAGTTTATTGCTGGATTACCTCTTCGGTTACATTCTGTGTATTACAAAATTGAATTCTCAGAGAAAGGACTGGAAGAGCTTGAAGGGGCTTGAGACCCCATATGAACAACAATGCCAACCAACCAGAGCTTCCAGGGACTAAGCCACTACCCAAAGATTATACATGGACTGACCCTGGGCTCCAACCTCATAGGTAGCAATGAATAGCCTAGTAAGAGCACCAGTGGAAGGGGAAGCCCTTGGTCCTGTCAAGACTGAACCCCCAGTGAATGTGATTGTTGGGGGAGGGTGGTAATGGGGGGAGGCTGGGGAGGGGAACACCCATAGAGAAGGGGAGGGGGAAGGTTATGGGGATCTTGGCCCGGAAACCGGGAAAGGGAATAACACTCGAAATGTAAATAAAAAATACTCAAGTTAATAAAGATTAAAAAAAGAAAAAAATTGAATTCTATATATTTTATGTCAATTTCATGCAGTTAATATGTGGATAATCTGATGTATATTTTGAGATCAGGTATTTTGATGGCTTTAATTTTGTTTTTTCTTAAGATTACTTTGGCCACAATAATCTTTGATTCAGGTTGAGAGTATTATAGACAGAGCTATGAAAGGAAAGTTATCATTATCACATTTCATTGGTCTACGGAAATAATTGTGCTTGGTGTAAGTAAAAAACAACGGTAATAAAGTATGTAATTCTTTTTCTAATACAATTGTTCATTCATTTATTGTGACAGGCCATTTTCAAATGGCCTTAAAGAGACTAGAAAATATCTGAATATAATGTTAGCAAAACAAATAATAGTAGCCAGCTATGCGAGCCCAGTTTGCAGAACCATGATGTTGGCATTCTGAAAGAAACATTGAGTTCAATGATAGTATTGATAATTATGATGGAGCAATTTTTATATAAGATTTTAATCACTTAGTAGTATTTTTCATATTTTGAAAAATTACACAGAGAAGCAATTTCATTTTAAAGGTGAATTGAAAATATGTAACTATTGCAGAGCTAAAATACCAATATTTAATTACTGTAAAGCAAACAACCCAAAGGGAATTAGTTTAGTACTCTGTTCTATAAGCTTTAGAGCAAATTGCCACTGAATAAACATGAGTTTCTAACTTTAATAAAACAAAGACCTTAGTATGCAGGCTACATTTTCATTTTCATTGTTTCAGTACACAGTGTGAGACTTGTATATATGGCATTCACATAACGAGAAAATTTTATAGGCTAAAGTTCATAGTATTCTATATGAAAAATTCTGCCTTAAACAAAAGATCCATAATTTGAGAACTATCTCAACCTGAGAAAGTGAATCCCTAGTATTTACGATGATCAATCCTTGTTCTTAAAAATTAAGTGTAATGATGTTTTTCCAATTAAGCTATAATATTACTATAGCTTATTTTAAAATACAATGAAGATATATGTTTTCAATAATTGACTGAATGCTTATACTTTACAAAATCAGGATAATAACTAGAGTGTCACTTATCTATTTTGAAGAATGGAATGTAACCATTTTAGGATCTGTTGTAAAAAGTTCAGAGCATTCCTATGATGAAGGTAGCCCTTAATAGGGGATCCATGTGTACAAGAAGCCCTTTATTCTCAGCCCTTTCCAGTACACAGAAAGCCAAGGATGCTCTACCTTTGTTCCACAGAAACAGCATTCTTCAAGTGGCTACACTTAACGAGTAATTTTGTGGCATTTTCAGGACAGAAAAAAATTTAAGAACTGTACTTATATGTTTATATTCTAAAGTATAAATTAAATATCTGCTTAAGAGGAAAATTTGGATGATAATTGATTTGAATTGCACTCTGAATGTAAGGGCATTTTGTCCAAATTTGACAAATCAGTATCAACTAAAAATAGAAAGAAGATAAAGTCACAGAGTAAAAATATTCAACTTGTGATGTTTCCCATGAAGAGTAGCAGTATAAATATTAGTTTATATCATTTTTAATGTATTAAAGTAGATCTGCACTTGAGCCAGCAACATTTGTTTAATATGCTGTTCTTTTTCCATTGGATGGTTTTGGCTTCTTCATCAAAGATCAAGTGACCATAGGTGTGTGGGTTTAATTCTGTGTTTTCTATTTCATTTATCTATCTGCCTGTCTCTGTACCAAAACCATGCAGATTTTTATCACTACTGCTCTGTAGTAAGCTTGCGGTCAGGGATGGTGATTTCCCTCAGAAGTGCTCTTATTGCACTTGTTTCAAATGAATTTGAGAATTGCTCTTTCTATCTCTGCAAAGAATTGAGTTGGAATTTTGATGGGGATTGCATTGACTCTGCACATAGCTTTTTGGTAAGATGGCAATTTTCACTATGCTAATCCTGCTGATCCATGAGCATGGGAGGTCTTTCCATCTCCTGAGATCTTCTTCAATATTTTTCTTTTTTCTTTTTTTTTTATTAACTTGAGTATTTCTTATATACATTTCGAGTGTTATTCCCTTTCCCGGTATCCGGGCAAACATCCCCCTCCCCCCTCCCCTTCCTTATGGGTGTTCCCCTCCCAACCCTCCCCCCATTGCCGCCCTCCCCCCACCAGTCTAGTTCACTGGGGGTTTAGTCTTAGCAGGACCCAGGGCTTCCCCTTCCACTGGTGCTCTTACTAGGATATTCATTGCTACCTATGAGGTCAGAGTCCAGGGTCAGTCCATGTATAGTCTTTGGGTAGTGGCTTAGTCCCTGGAAGCTCTGGTTGCTTGGCATTGTTGTACATATGGTGTCTCGAGCCCCTTCAAGCTCTTCCAGTTCTTTCTCTGATTCCTTCAACGGGGGTCCTATTCTCAGTTCAGTGGTTTGCTGCTGGCGTTCGCCTCTGTATTTGCTGTATTCTGGCTGTGTCTCTCAGGAGCGATCTACATCCGGCTCCTGTCGGTCTGCACTTCTTTGCTTCATCCATCTTGTCTAATTGGGTGGCTGTATACTTGTCTAATTGGGTGGCTGTATACAATATTTTTCTTCAGAGACTTGAAGTTCTTGTCATATAGACCTTTCACCTGCTTGGTTAGAGTCACACCAAGATATTTTTTTTTTATTTGTGACTATTGTGATTGGTGTTCTTTTCCTGAGAAGAGGAAGGCTACTCATTGGTTTGAGTTAATTTTATATCTGGCCACTTTGAAGTTGTTTATCAGCTGTAGGATTTCTATGGTGGAATTTGTGGGGTAATCGATCCATTCTTATATCCTTGTACAAAGATAAAGTCCAAGTTGATCAATGACCTCCACATAAAACGAGATACACAGAATCTAATAGAAGAGAAAGTGGAAGATAGCCTCAAACACACCAGCACAGGGGTGAATTTCCTAAACAGAACACCAATGGCCCAGGCTCTAAAATGCATTATAGGCAAACAGGATCTCATAAAATTGAAAAGCTTTTGTAAGTAAAAGGATGCTGTTATCAGGCTAAAATGGCAATGTACAGATTGGAAAAAGATCTTTACCAACTCTACATCCCATAGAGGGCTAATGTCCAATATATGCAAAGAACCCAAGAAGTTATACTCCAGAGAACTAAGTAACCCTATTTTAAAAAATGGGGTACAGAGCTAAACAAAGAATTCTCAACTGAGGAATCTTAAACAGCCTAGAAGCACCTAAAGGAATGTTTAACATCCTTAGTCATCAGGGAAATGCAAATTAAAAAGACCCTGAGATTCTACCTCACACCAATCAAAATGGCTCAGATCAAAATCTCAGGTAGAGCAGATGCTGGCAAGGATGTGGAGAAAAAGTAACACTCCTCCATTGTTGGTGGGATTGAAAGCTGGTACAACCGTTCTGGAAATCAGTGTGGTGATTTCCTCAGAAAACTGGATACTTTACTACCTGAGGACTTACCTATACCACTCCTGGGCATATACCTTAAAGATGCCCCAACATAAAACAAAGACATATGTCCCAGAATGTTCATAGCAGCCTTATTATAATAGCCAGAAGTTAGAAACTAACCAAATATTCCTCCACAGTGGAATGGATAGAGAAAATGTGGTATATTTACACAATAGAATGCTATTCAATTATTAAAGACATTGACTTCATAGAACTTACAGTCAAATGGATGGAACTAGAAAATATCATGAGTGAGAAAACCCAACCCCAAAAATACATGGTATGTACTCAGTGACAAGTGAATATTAGGAGAAAAAGGGAAGATTACCCATAATACAACTCAGATAAGCTCAAGAAGATACAGGTGAAGAAGAACGAAGACCAAAGTATTATCCTTCAATCCTAACTAGAAGCAGGAACAAAATATCATGGGAGGTAGGGTGAGGGAGGGATACATTTGGGAGGGAGAGAGAACAGTGAGGGGAAAAGGGGGAGGTCAGGATTAGGTGTGGGAGGATAAGGGAAAGATTTACAGAGGGACAGGAAATTGAACCAAGGTATGTAGCAGTGGGGTGTGGGGAACTGGAAATAGCCACAAGAAAGTCCTAGATGCCAGGAAGAAAGAGGCTCCCAGAACCCAATAAGGATAACATTACCCGAAATACCCAACAAAGGGGAGGTATAATGTGTAAAGACCATATCCAGAGATTAGGCACATTTGGTAGTTGAGAGATGGGGCCACTTATCTATCTCAAAATATTAACTCACAATTGCTCCTACCTAAAGGAAATGCAGTGATAAAGAGTGGAGCAGTAACTGAAGGAAAAGCCATTCGGTCACTGCAGAACCTATGGATCCATCCTATCTATATGCTTCCACCGAACCCAGACAGTATTGCTGACCCCAACAAGTACTTGCTGACAGGAGCCTGATATGACTGTCTCCTGTGAGGTTCTGCTAGAGCCTAATCAATACAGATGCAGATATGTGCATCCCACCATAGGACTGAACACAGGGACCCCAATGGAGGAGTTAGGGGAAAGACTAAAAGAGTCGAAGGGGTTTGCAAAACCATAGGAAGAACAACAATATCAACCAACCACACTCCCCCACAACCCTCCTCCCCAAGAGCTCTCACCAACTAAATTATCAACCAAAGAGTCCACATGGAGGGACCAATGTCTTCAGCTGCATATGTAGCAGAGGATGGCTTTTCTCTGGCATCAGTGGCCAGGGAAGTCCTGTGAAGGTTTGATGCCTCAGTGTAGGGGAATATTATGGCATTGAGGTGGGAGTGGGAGGGTGAGTGGCTGGGGAGTACCCTCAGAGTAGCAGTAGGGATGGGGGATGGGATAATGGCTTTATGGAGGGGAAACAAAGAAATGGAATAACATTAGAAATGTTAATGAATAGCATACCCCCTCCTCAAAAAAGAAAATATAGATCTGTGCTAGGTTAAGTGAATGTGTAGGGGAAAGTTTCAATGTGCCTTGGAAGCCCAGTGTATTTCTTAAGGTTCTCCAGAAGGGAAAAAACAAAGATAGAAGTTTCCTGGAAAGTAACTGCTGCTGTAATTTCTCATTTAAATCTGAAGAATCTAGACTCTGGAGTTTATGAGTGACAGGTGCAGTTACAAACAAAGAAACAAACAAAACCTCATTCATGAGTTGTGCTTCAAGAACAATTAATAATTTGTTTGGTTTTGTTTTGTTACATTTGGTTTCTCTATGTTCTGGATGGTGCACTCCATTGAGATGGAGTATACTTTATACTTTTGTGCATTGTTCTACTTTCTAGTCATCCATGCAATTGCCCTCAAACACCTTACCACACTAGTTTGATAGGATTCAGGACTCCAAGTTGACAACCACCATCTACTTCCTAAGCTGATACTTTAAATTTGGTGATATTTCCTGTTTGTTTGTTTGCTTATTTTTTTTTTCATTTTTTGTTTGTTCGTTTTTTGTTTTTGTTTTTATTGGATATTTTTATTTGCATTTCAAATGTCATCCCCTTTCCAGGTTTCCCGTCCATAACCCTACAATCCAATCCTCCCTCCCCCTGCTTCTATGAGGGTATTTCCTCACCCACCCACCCACCTCTTCCTGCCTTCTTGTCCTGACAGTCCCCTACACTGGAGCATTGAATCTTGGCAGGAAGAAGGGCTTCTCCTCCCATTGATGCCCAACAAGGCCATCCTCTGCTATATATGCAGCTGGAGCCATGGGTCTGTCCATGTGTATTCATTGGATGGTGGTTTAGGCCCTGGGATCTCTGGTTGGTTGGTATTGTTGTTCTCTTTCAATCCTTTCTCTAACTCCTTCAATGGGAACCCCAATCTCAGTTAAATGGTTGGTTATGAGCATTCACCCCTGTATTTGTCATGCTCTGGCAGAGTCTCTCAAGAGACAGCTACATCAGGCTCTTGTCAGCATGCACTTCTTGGCATCAGTACTATTAACTGGGTTTGGTGACTGTATGTACATGGGCTGGATCCCCAGGTTGTGCAGGCTCTGAATGGCCATTCTTTCTGTCTCTGCTCCAAACTTTGTCTCCTTATCTCCTTCTATAAATATTTTTGTTTCCCCTTCTAAGAAGGACTAAAGCATCCTCACTTTGGTTGTACTTCTTCTTGAGCTTCATGTGGTCTGTGAATTGTATCATTGGGTTATAGGAGCTTTTAGGCTATCATACTTATCAGTGAGGGCATACCATGTGGTGTGTGTGTGTGTGTGTGTGTGTGTGTGTGTGTGTGTGTGTGTGTGTGTGTGTGTGTGATTGGTTTACACAGGATGATATTTTCTAATTCCATCCATTTACCTAGGAGTTTCATGAAGCCTTTTGTGTTCTCTTAGGGTCTGTATGATCTGTCCAGGATCTTCTGGCTTTCATAGCCCCTGTAATAAGTCTGGTGTAATTCTGATAAGTCTGCCTTTAAATGTTACTTGACCTTTTTCCATTGCTGCTTTTAATATTCTTTCTTTGTTTTGTGCATTTGGTCATTTGGTGTTTTGGCTATATGCGATGGGAGGAACTTCTTTTCTGGCCAATTTGGAGTTCTGTATGCTTCTTGTATCTTTATGGGTATGTCTTTCTTCAGGTTAGAGAAGTTTTCTTCTATAATTTTGTTGAAGATATTCACTCAGTCTTTAAGTTGGGAATCTTAGTTCTCATCTATACCTATTCTTAGATTTGTTCTTCTCATTTTGCCCTGGATTTCCTACATGCTTTGGGTTAGGAGCTTTTTGCATTTTGTGTTTTCTTTGTGTCAATATTTTCTATGGTATCTTCTGCCCCATGAGATTCTCTTTTATCTCTTGTATTCTGATGGTAATACTTGAATCTAAGACTCCTGATCTCTTTCCTACGTGTTTGATCTCCATGATTGTCTCCCTTTGTGATTTCTTAATTGTTTCAATTTCTACTTTTAGATTGTTTTGTCCAATTCCTTCACCCATTTCGCTGATTTTTGTGTTTTTCTTTAAGGGCATCTACATGTTTATCTGTGTTGCCCTGTATTTTGGTAAGAGTGTTATTTATGTCCTGCTAAAAGTCCTCTAACATCTACGTGAATTGTAATTTTCAATCAAAATCTTTCTTTTCCAGTATGTTGAGGTATCCAGGACTTGCTGTGGTGGAGAACTGGGTTCTGATGATGGCAAGTAGCCTTGGTTTTTGTTGCTTAGGTTCTTGTCCTTGCCTCTCACTATCTGCTTTTCTCTTGTCTTAGCTGGACTTGCTGTCTCTGACAGTGACTTGACCCTCCTGTAAGCCTAATGGAATACCAGCTTTCTCCCCACAGGATCAGCTCAGGATTGAAGTGGAAACCGGAAGGATCCTGTCCCAGACTACTCCTCAGTTCCTGTGTTTTGAGGGTTCCAGGTGGGTTCCTCTTGGGCCAGGAATGTAAGCAGAAGTGGTGATCTCATCTGTGCTCTCTGAGAATCCAGCTCTCTCCTGGCAAGATCTGGGCACAGAGAACTGGGGCAAAGAATCACCTCTGGGTGCAGTCAGCAACCAGAAGAATCCTGTCCCAGACTGCTCCTGGATCGCTGTGTTCTGAGGACTTGGGCAGGTCCCTTGGAGCAGAAGTGGTGGTTTTACCTGTGCTCTCAGATGTGTCAGTACTCCTGGGAGATCAGCTTTCTCCCAGTGAGATCTACAAGCATGATCTGAGTACACAGAGCTGTGTCACAGGATCAAGTCTGGACATATCCAGAAACTGGAAGGATCCTGTCCTGGACTGCTCCTCGGTTCCTGTGTCCAGAGGACTCTGGGTGTGTTCCTTTTGTGCCCGAAATGTGAGCAGAAGTGGTGGTTTCACCTGTGGTTTCAGGAGTGTCAGCACTTCTGAGAATCCAGGTCTCACCCAGTGAGATCTCATTGTTGTTTTTATCATGACCATATTCCAGCAGAGAACTTGAAAGATGTTAAATAGTGTGGTTTGTACTATCTATTGTCAAATGACTACATTTCATCTGAACTGTGGTGAAGCACTGAACATTGGCAAAAGAATATGTTGGAGTAGAGGGATTCAACTCAGGAAAGAGAAAAAAAGGATCATGACATAAACTAAGCCCTCTTTAACTTAGGGCAATGATTTCTTCCTGCAAATAAGCCCTACCTATTCAACATGAAATCACCAGTGAATCATTGCTGCATATAATGAGTCCTTGCATGATCTAATCATTTCATTCTTTTGATTGCTACTATAGGTAGGATAATATTTGTAATAATGTTTTCATCTTTAAAACAGTTCAAGGACAAGCATCTAATGTCAGATCTTTCCTTTATTTTCTGTTGTAAAGTGTTATAAAAATGTAATAAAAGTTAGTAATAATTATTTTGTGCAGTAGATAGAACTTACATCTATGCTTATTTCACTTGTAAATTTTATTTCTATAATTCAATTAGTCATATTAGATTTCCACAATCACATATGTTTTAGTAATTAATGTTCTTCTAAATTAGTCAAAATAGATTTTTTGAGAGAAAATCAATACTTTTATAAACACTGTGTACAAGTAAGATACTCATTAAAATATGATGAATATTGATAAGTTCAATAATTTTACAGAAAATACTGTAGCCAAGATGCATAGGAAGAAGTTGGAGTGTTTGTTATGGAGATAGCTAAGGAAAACCTTGGAGAAAAGCAGTTAATGATAAGAATGTAGTAAGGAAACTGGTACTGCTTGGCGTTGAGGACTTATAAAGATGACAGGATAGCTAGTATGGTGTGAACAAAGAGAAGACACAAGATTAAATTTATCAATGAATTTAAGTACTGCCTTTTGTTATACATAGACTGACCCAAGGCTCCAGCTGCATATGTAGCAGAGGATGGCCTTGTTGGGCACCAATGGAAGGAGAAGCCCTTGGTCCTGCCAAGGCTGGACGCTCCAGTGTAGCGGAATGTCGTGGAGGGGTAGATGGAGAGGGGAACATCATTACAGAAGAAGAGATAGGAGGCTTATGTCAGGGAAACTGGGGAAGAGAATAACATTTGAAATGTAAAGAAAAAATATGAAGTAAAAGAAAAAAAGAAGAAAAGGAAGTCACAGTATAGACTACAGTGAAGGAAGATCTTTAGCACTATATCAACAAAAAATTCTATTAACAAGACAGAGAAATGGAATTCATGGGATAAACTATAGAACTTGATATGAATTAGATGAAATAAACAACATTGGAGAATGGGTAGATTGTAATATGTCAGAAAATGTGTAGTTATTGAAGGCTGAGAAAAATGAAGCAAAGAGGTGAAGGTTTTGGTTGCAGATGGGAAAGGTTTTCATGTATTGAACTTTTGTTTGTATTCAGATGAATAAAATGTAAAGAATTATTCTTAATATTTATACACAGATTTAGATTTAATATTGCACATGAGATCATTCTGAGACACTGTTAGATTCCTGACCTTAAAATTAAGAGGAGTTGCTAAGCTGTGGGGATAAAATTGAACATCACCAACACTGCTTATGTCCATGAAGTAATGTGGATAAAATACTTAAGGAGATGAGAGACTATTAACTACAACAGTGTCAAGGAATGCTTTTTACCATCATAACCACATATTCATTTCAGAAAATTCTGGTAATATATGAAATAAGATGACAAAAAGGAAGGTCAACAAGAGACTGCTTTTACCTTTCATGAGGTAGAAACAGCATTACCTTTAGTGATAGCTGTTCTTGTGATTAATCTATATTCATAAAAGAATATACATACTTTATTCCTGAAGTGAGGCCCAAAAGAGATACAGAAAATGGGAACCTGTTTTCAAGAGAAAAGAGTTTTCCAGAGGGCAAATACAGAAGCTATCAAAAAGAAAGGACCATAAGAACAGCCAGTAAATGATAAGAGGCAGCATTGAGTCCAGACCACCATGGGCTTTAAAGAATGGTGCTCTGGTAAGTGGCAACTGTAGGGATGTAGAAACTATCTATTCTGAAGAAAAAGCTATCTGTACCCTGAGTATTTTCTGTTGACATCTAGAGAGAGAGAGAGAGAGGGGGGGAGAACTTAAAAGGTAAGTGGACACAGGAATAATGAATGTATTAAGATGCAACAGGAAAATAGATCCCTCCTGATATTTTATATTCTGAAATTATAAGGCCAAGAATACAGACTATATATAAAATGATAAAATGATCATGGCCATGCTTAGTAGTTAAGAAGAAATATCAAAGTAGATTTAATTTGTACTTCCCTGATGGCTAAGGAAGTTAAACATTTTTTAAATATTTCTGACTTATATTTCATCTTTTGAGAGCTCACTGTTTACTTCTATGCCCTACTTTTAATTTTCTTCATATTTATTTATTTTTAGTTTTTATATATTACACATATATGTGCGTTCTATAAAATAAATAGCTGTCAATAATTTTCCCATTCTCTGAGCTAACTGCTTACTCTGTAAATTTTCTAAATTTCAATTTTGGGAAAATTAATTAAAGGTTAAAAACTTTAGAATACAAAGAACATGAAATGGAAAAGGATTAAAAAGTAAATTACAGATATTGAGAAGCTCTAAAGGAGACACAGATGAGGAATGCATTGAGACGATTTAACAAGGTTTTCTTTTTTTTTTGTTTTTTTTTTCTTTTCTTTTTTTCCAGAGCTGGGGATCGAACCCAGGGCCTTGCGCTTGCTAGGCAAGTGCTCTACCACTGAGCTAAATCCCCAACCCCTTAACAAGGTTTTCATAATAGGATCTGAAAAGAAAAATTTGATGGGGCAATAATTGCAATCTTAAGAATATAATGCATTTGTACTATAAGAACAAATTGCAGGACAAACACGTATTCCTAACCAATCAAATCATTCTGAACCTTCCCAAATAAAATATTTGCTTAACTGTGGAGATAAAAGAGGACAAATTATACATGGAGAAAATGACAAGTATATCAATCAAAGAGATCTAACAACAATCACAACGTGAAGCTGAACGTAGTAGAATGGTTTCAGAGGCTTGAGAAAAAGCCCCTGGTTGTGCAGTTATGTGGTCTCCATCAGTTGGAAAATGAAAAGATCTAGAAAATATCATCCTTTTGCATTCTTTTACATGATGACTGCCAGTTGAACCAGCACCATTTGCTAAAAATGCTGTCCCTTTACAACTGGATGATTTTTGCTCTTTTGTCAAAGATCAAGGGACCATAGGCGTGTGGGTTCACTTCTGGGTTTTCAATTCTATTCCATTGGTCTATCTGTCTGTCTCTGTACCAATACCATGCAGTTTTTATCATGATTGCTCTATAATGCAGCTTGACGTCAGAGATGGTGATTCACCCAGAAGTTCTTTTATTGTTGAGAACAGTTTTTACTATCCTAAATTTTTGGGTATTTCAAATGAATCTGCCAATTGCTCTGTCTAACTATATGAAGGATTGAGTTGGAATTTTGATGGGAATTACATTGTATCTGTAGATTGCTTTCAGCAAGATGGCCATATTTATTATATTAATCCTGCCAATCCATGAACATGGGAGATCTTTCTATATTCTGAGGTCTTCTTCAATTTCTTTCTTCAAAGACTTGAAGTTATTGTCATACAGATCTTTCACTTTCTTGGTTAGAGTCACACTAATTTATTTTAAATTATTTGTGACTACTCCCTAATTTCTTTCTCAGCCTGTTTATCCTAATAGTAGAGGAAGGCTACTGATTTGTTTGAGTTAATTTTATATCCAACCACTTTGCTGACATTGTTTATCAGGTATAGGAGTTCTCTGGTTGACTTTTTGGGGTCATTGATCTTTTCTTATATCCTTGTACACACATTCAAACATGAACATACAGAGACACATGCTCTCAGATATGGTAGACACAGATATACTCAGATATCAAAATTAATCAACTGTATTCCAGAGGAAGCTCCATTACTATATACTTGACTAAACACAAAATAAATAACAAAGAAGTTTGGACTTCTTTTTGGTGAACTTTTGGTTTCATTTTGTTTTGTTTGTTATTTTTTGTATTATTAGAAGTAAGTACTTTTATTGTTTGAAAGTTTCATGAGTACAAACAATTTGTCTTGAACAGATTTACACCCTTGGGCTTTCCCCCCCTTCAGCTCCTTCTGGTGCTCCTCCTCACATTTTTCTTAAAATTTCTTGTGTTTTCTCATTTTAAACCTACTAACACTTAGTGATACCTGTGGGTAAATGAGCAAAGAAAAATCCACATCTTCTCAGGAACCACATCTCTAAAGAAAACTTAACCTCTCTCTCCTTACAGCCACCAAATGCCAATTTTTCTTTACATGTGTGTTTGTGTTTATGACCCTTTCTATCCATGTTGGGAGTTTTGCAATCCTTTCCTTATTTTATGATGCAGTTCCACTCATGGTGAGCTCATAAGGATATGTTGACTTGATTATGCCTGCCATACACTGCTTCACTGAAGTCCACTGCCTCTGCTTGCTAGAGGGGCTGTTATTTAAGTGTCCCACTTATTGCTGACAATGCTATAGTCTCAGGGTACCTCAATAAATCAAAAGGTAGACAAGATGTTAAAAGGACTATTATTAATAGTGTTTGTTCTAGCATCTTTGCTGAAATTCTTCCATGTTCCCTATTTCACTAAATGCTAGAGATAGTGGATAGATACTTTTGATTTTAGATGCAAGACACGTTCCAAATAAAAGAAGCACAATGAACTTCTAATATATCAAATTGTGAGTCATGCTGTTAGTCTGTATAACAAACACAATACAGCATCAACGTAGGTAATAATAGTATATAATTCCAGAAGAGAGTTTTTCTCTCAATTGTTCATGGCATTTAATGGCAGGTAAAGGAATCTGTCTTGAATTTGGAAGATCCAAGAGGCTCTAAAAGCTTCCTGACCAGAGAATAATGTGGATAATGTTACATTATAAGAGGATTACATTGTGATTCTTTTATCTAACAATACCTGAGAGGTACAAAGAATATTTATTTCTAAAATGCTTTAACAGATTTAATCTTATTTTATTCACAGAGCCTTGCTAAAGCCAGATGGATAAAAAATATTTTACCATTTTCTTTTTAGAGGGTTATCAGTTTTCTAAGGTCAGAGGGTTCAGTTGATAGCAATCTCTATGCTCAGATAGCTATGAGATCATGTTTTAAAAATATCTTCTGCAGGATTTTTGTAAGATCTTAAGTAGGTCAAGTTCTGTTTTCTTTTGAATGGCTTAGGGGTGCAGTCCATTTCAATAGGGAACAAGAATCTATGATTTATCACACACAAAATGTCAGTTTTAAACATGTCGACAGAGGCTTGTAAGACAGCATAACCATAAGTAGAGAGATGGATGCACTGATTTGATAGAGTTCCACATACGTAAAAATCCTTCCACTGAATTAGCATTATTAAAAAAATTGTGTTCACAACATTTGTTTAAAAATGGTTTTGAAAGAATATAAGATGATATTGTCTTTAAAATACTGTGAAAATGTGAAATTAATTTTACTGGTCATATTTGTATAAATAAGAGAGGTTCAATTATTGGCCTTCATTTTATTTGCTATTAGTGAAACACTGCTGGTATTCTGTTTACTTGAATTACATTTTCAGCAACAAAACTGCTTTGAATTAGAGACATGGTTGTAATTAGACAGAAATCAGGAGGGCATTAGATAATTAGACAGAAGTTAAGAAACTTAGTTTGGTATTTGTAGAAAAAAGAAAAAGGAATGGTGCTCTAATAAAGACAGTGTGCAGGTTCCATGTTCATGAATGTTGAGAGTGCCTCTATATTTGTCTTACATTCTATAATGTAAATATATGTTTATAATTTGAAAAGAGTGAGGGCTCTGAAAGTTATATATATATATATATATATATATATATATATATATATATACATACATACATACATACATACATACATATATACACTGCACAGAAAGATAAAACAGAAATGACTCTTTCAGGGTGATTTAGAACTAGACCACTTGCTGAACTGCTTTACAAATAGCACTTAACATGTTCTTAGCTCAACTCCTATGTAGTTAAGATCATCTACTTGACAGACCATAAAGAGGATTACCACTCTCTAAATTGCTAGTTTACAGTTGGACAAACTATAAGAGTCCCTGACATGTCCCTGCTAGTTAAACCTGTTTGTGCTTTGACTTGTTACAACAGTTCTTAAGAATGCTTTTTCCTTAATCCACTTTACCTTGTCACTCTTTTCTTGATGGGAAAAATATCAACATCATAACATCTATATTGTAAAACAATGTACACTTTCAGGATTCTGTTTTGTTTTATCAAATATATCCACATTATTAGAGAAATTTTCATTTTCTAATTGACACCTGCATGTGTATTATTTTCCTGCTTTGTTAATTAAATTCCTTCATGTAATCTTTCTTCTACTAATAACTGACCAGAAGGGAAAAAGCCTCATCTCTCTTGAGAATAAACAATTCCAAAAAAATCTAATTAGAAACTGTGTGAAATTGTTGAGTACTAGGGTAAAAACAGTCTTGACATGCAATGTCAAATTTGACTGCAAGGCCATAAATTCTCAAGAATCTTTCAAAACCTTTAGTTCCAGTAAAATTTGACTTGTAGTTATCAAAATTTAGTTTAGCGATCTGTGATCCAAACATGATGTCAATCAAAAAGGATAATGAATTCTTTACTCAATGATGAAAAACCTTGAACTCTTGTTAGGGAGAGCAACAGTGTTTAGATATTTGGGAAATACCATGTCCTGCTTTTGTTTGCTTGTGGGCAACTAAAGTATTACTCCGAGGAACTAAAGTATCTTTCAGCAGCAGAAACCCAAGAACAGTTTACAGGAGGCACTTAATCTATGACTAAATTTAACTCATAAGCTGACAATATCAGATATTCACTGTGGACCAAAGAAAACATGGATATTGCAGAAGAATAGAAAAATCTGAATTGGCTAAAGAATGTGAGCAAGTCATCCTGCATTGAATAATGTGCAATTCAATGACAGAGTGACAGAGGAAAGAAAGAAGGGTTTTCATATTTTGCAAGAAATTAAAGGGAAAATTATGAGGCCCATGCAAATGGAAAGCTCAGATCAGGGTACAGAAGGAAGGTAAAAATGTGAGCCTTATAGTAAAAGTCATGCATTATATGCCTATACACAGTAGCTGAAGACACAAACACTGTGGAGGTCAATAAAGGAGAAGAACACCTTTCTACAAGATTCCCTGAGAGCAGGAGTGGGCTGTAGATAGGATGATATTCCATCAATGACATGGTCATAGTCTAAGTCTGTAGTAGCAGAAGAAATGGTGAGCAGCAAGTTACATGATATATTATGATTCATTGATAAACAGTAGAATATGAAAGGCAGGATGAAAAATGAGGCCATAAGTGAGAACTAAATGGTTAAATTTCATTTATTGATAATAGTCAAATTTCTGGTTGAACTATTGTGCTTTGTAAACTGTCAGTTTCTGAGGTATGTCTGCTATATCAACAACCTCAGAAGTCCTATATATTTTGACTATTGTGTAGGAAAGCATATGACTTTAAGTGGGAAAATGCTTTTATTTTAATGATCACAGATATTTATCACCCTTTATTTTATTTAACTTGGGTTATTAACAGTTATATTCAAACACACATATCCCCACCCCAACCCTCAAATTCAGTGCCTTATCCCTTTCACTTTATGTTTACTGTATAGACAGCTACACTGATTTTAATTACTTTATTTTTTGCATAATTGTGTTTTTAAAACACATATAAAATTAGTCCTATTCATTATCAGTTCATTATTGGGATCTTTAATGTTTCTGTATAGTTATTGTCTATATTTAAAATAGTGATGACACTGCATTGTTGATAATTGTAGTTTAACACAATATATACCTTCCATTTTTCAAGCCTGTAGATTATAATCAAATATAACTATAAAACATTGATGCAAGAATTTTGAATTTAAGGTTTAGAAATATCTGCTAGATTAAAGTCATTCCTCACTATAATAATTAATATTTACTAATCTTGTTAAAATTTTCTATTTGATAAAAATTGTCAATATAAAATTAATTGAAATTGCTTGATAAAATTAACAGAAATAAATAGATATATACCTATGTATAGTTAGTGAGATGGTTCAGTAGGTAAGTGGTTATTGCTGCCAAGGTCAATGACCTGTGTTCCACCCTATGATACACATGGTTGGAGGTGAGAACATCTCCTGTAAACTTCCATAGTGTTCTACATGCTCACATTCATGTGTAGACAACATACATTGAATGTGTAATAAAAATTTATATAAAGTAATTTTTAAACTCATAAGAGGAAGAATTCATGATTTTTAAAAGTAATTTAAAACAAAATATTATTAAGTAAATACAAATTATGAGTGACAGGACATCTTTTTCCTAGGTATGTTCACATCATTTCCTTCCCTTCAGCGTCTTCATGATATGAGAGTCACTACTTATCCATCTTTGTAAAGCATGATTTAGCTAAAAATCAAGTCAACCCAAAAGGTGTATGTGAATAATGCATATAGTCATTTTACCTTCTTTTCTAATCTCTGTATCTTTCATTAGCTGTTCAGCAGAAATATGGAATAGAATCTCTAAGAGTACAATTTTTTTTTATCCTATAAATCAGAACATCGTAACTTTTCAACAAAGAAACTATTATGCTGTATTTAACTCTGAGCATAGTGAACAAACTTACTGATGCATTCACTTGGTTAAATTTTTCATTACAATCTTGAGTTTGATATTAGATAAACATTTTAAATGAAATTTATATATACATATATATATAATGTTATATATATATAATGTCTAACACAGTCTATGTTGTAGTTCCCAGAAGCTAGAGGTAGAGTACCAAGGGCTAGCCTTGATATGAATTGGAGGTTGTCAAGTACTAGGGATGCCTGACCAATTGAAATTCAAGCTAACAGACTGTTCTTTTGCAATGAGAACTCCTGAACTCAGGAGTCAAAATGCTTTCTTGACTTGACCCAGCACTTGACTTTTATTGAAGTCATACAAGGAAGTTAGGTTCCACAGTTCACAGGGGAGGTGGGTAAACACTTCTCTATTTTCCTGTGCCAAAATGTTCTTGTGATTCATAGTGCAGATTTAGAACAGTAAAAAGGAACTACAAAATCTCAAACATAAAATATTTGTAGCGAGCACAATTTTTTTTATATCTCCCAATCGCCAGTCTCCAGTGAGGTCCAGGGCAGCAGTATTGTGGTTACAAAATCTTTCTCACATGTGCGAGACAGTATGGTATCATAAAAGGGCAAATATGAGGTTCTACTGCTAATCCTGCAGCCTTTCTTAATTCTCTTCTTTTCGAGAATACAGTCCCGTTACATTGTGCTCCAAGGTGATCTTAAAATACAACAAAAGGCATGTTCCTTCACTAATATTTATCCCTTTCTAGTACTGGATTCCATACCTTACTCCTATAATATCTCCAATCTGACTCAAACATCCAGGACCCCATTTGTCTACAAAAAAACCATCTTCACTTAACCTGTTTGGAGAACACCTAGGGAGCTGGCACCATCATCCCTGAACCCATGGAACCCACTGTTGACGTTCTCGGAAATATCTGTATTCCATTCTCAATTTTGTACAAAAGTGTCCTGTTTTTTTGTTTTGTTTTGTTTTGTTTTTTTTTTTTTTTTTGGTTTTTTTTTCGGAGCTGGGGACCGAACCCAGGGCCTTGCGCTTCCTAGGTAAGCGCTCTACCACTGAGCTAAATCCCCAGCCCCAAGTGTCCTGTTTTTATAATAAGGAATTGAGACTAAGACTGAAGGAACAGCTGCAGATTTACTCCTCTCTGTCCAAGACTCTAGTTTACTTTTCTTTTCACCTCAAGTGAGTGACAGTAACATATCAAACTTCCCCAAGATGTTGTAACTATTGCCATATCTGATTTTCTATTGTGTGCAATTTTTCCAAACTTGCAGTATTTCCTCTGCAGCTATGTTTCTCTTGAATTCATGAACAGTTCTCACTTTAATATTTTCTCAGTAACATCTAGTTCCTGGATATCAAGCAGGCTCCTACTAGGTCTTGCCAGATCACCAAATACCAGTATAATCAAGGAAGGAAGAAAGAAAGGGAAAGGTTAATAGATAAAGAGAATGATAAGTACTAAGACCCCATATGAACACTGCCAACCAACTAGAACTCCCAGGGACTAAGCCACAACCCAAAGACTATACATGAACTGATCCTGGGCTCCAACCTCATAGGTAGCAATGAATAGCCTAGTAAGAGCACCAGTGGAAGGGGAAGCCCTTGGTCCTGCCAAGACTGAACCCCCAGTGAATGTGATTTTTGGGGGGAGGGCTATAATGGGGGAAGGGTGGGGAGAGGAACACCCATATAGAAGGGGAGGGGGAGGGGTTATGGGGATATTGTCCCGGAAACCAGGAAGGGGAATAAGAATCGAAATGTAAATAAGAAATACTCAAGTTAATATTAAAAAAAAAAAAAGAATAGTTGCAGAAATGAGCTTGCACCAAAGAAGTATGCGTTGGAGTCTCTCAGTATTCATACTGTGGTCTATAAGGGGCCATAGACTTGTGCTCTGAAACAGTCCCCTCCCACCCCACCCCCCCACACATTGTTTTTTCCTTGTCATCAGGGGTTCTAGGCATCCCAAGCTTATTGTTGAAATCTCTTCAACGGTAGAGATTTTTAAAGTTAAATAAATTAGTTGTATATAATGAGACAATAATGGGAATTTGCTATGAGATACTTGCAAGGATTCTGAAAAGGTATTTTATTTGTTTTCAATTTTCTTTTAGAAATGAAAATTTTGTTCATGGTACATGTTAAAAAGAATTCATCACTCCCACTGATCTATCAAACATAATTTTTAGCTCGAAAGTGAAGATTCTGAGTTAAGGAAAATACTGATTAAGCAATTATCAACATAAACCAATCTTGACATGCTCTAAATTATAAAAAAAATATTTTTGTTCTATACATAATATCAATCAAATTAAGGAGGTGTGTGTGTGTGTGTGTGTGTGTGTGTTACAAAAAAGACCTCATAGTAGTGTATGTAACTTGATTGAAAAAGTGCCCAATAATCATTCAAGAAGTTTGGGAATGCCTTTAATCCCAGTACTAGGGAGGTAGACAGAGGAGGAAAAGAGTTTCAGGTCATCTGTCAGGCCTCATATCAAGCCATGGAGCAGCCCAGGCAATGACTCCTTCCATTTAAAAAATAAAAAAGGGAAAAGAAATCACTCTACTTTTTAGATTGTATTTACTTTCAAGTGAAAGTTTGGCTTTAATGGGAATGTAAAGTCTTATCCCTCTACATTTTGGGACTTCATGTTTGTTCAAATTTTTCTCAAGGTCTCCTAAGGAAAAGAATTTTAGTCATAAACAAAAACATTCACACTATTAAGAGTTATTTCCCTTTTCTTAAAATAAAGGAAATATAGTTATTTACTGACTCTGGGTCTAATTCATGCAGAGATCTTGCATCTTTCCCTATTAACATAAAACTTTTATTGTAAAACAGCTTTTCACACTGAGCAGAAGCCTGGGCTAAGGACGAGGCATGCCATGTGTTTCTTCAGCTCAATCAATTTAAACAAGTTAGCTTGAGCTAGAAATCAATTTACTTCAAACATTAGGTTGCTGTTTGAAATTTTAGAAACTTATCTCTACAGTGAACTGATTTGAATGCATGTGGTCTCTCTCCTTAAACATCAGCCGAGGCTCTAAGACTCTCAGTGACGGGTTAGCAAGTACAACAGCTATGCTGACTCCATGCTACCATTATGCAAATGAACTAATACATCTATTTATCCCCTCAGAATGTAACTGAAAACTATAAAGAAATATAGCGAAGTGGAATGTTCCTGGAAAAGTTTTACAAAGCTGTTTATGTCTGGTTATCAATCCCCACCAATTATATTCATGGGCAAGAGCATAACTTAAGGAGGAGGGGTGGTAATACAGCCTTACAAAATAAAGCAAGAGCAGAAAAAGCCATTTAGTCTAATAAAATATGTTTCTTCAATTTAGTTACATTTACAGCTAAAGTTGTTTTAGCTTGCAGGTTTTACTGTACTGGTTGCATTAATCAAATTGTTGTCTACTTGGGGGGTCTATGTAATGTTGCATATTTCCGATCACACTTTTATACCAAAGCATATGAGTTAAGGGATTTGTTCATAAAAGCAATTTTATTTTTCATTCTAACTATTCTGTTTCATAGGCAGAGGCTCATTTTTCACTACTCCTGGATAAAATGTCTCACTTTTTTCTTATGACTTATTTCCTTACATTTTCATAGCTTAAGTTGCATTTACTTTAGCATAACGCCATGTGAGAGTTATATTTTATATTTAGTTGAAATCCAAACCTCCTGAATTCTTTTTCCTTTAGTCCACTGCAGTGATGTCTGTGGCAAGGAAGAAGAGTGTGTTCCTCATCTCCTCTCAGACTCCTGGCCAACACAGTCCAAGTACAGGCATAGAGGGCAATGAGGAAAGAAATGTACATAACTAAGGATATTGTAATTTTGGATCCTAATAGTAGATGTAGGGTGTAGTTAGCCAATTTATTTGCTCTAAATGGCTTTTATTTGGGTGGGACCAACTTAAGACAAGCTTTATTAAATATTAATACTGATAAAGAGCTAACCTTTGGTCAGGACCATTCCACAGAAATTTTCAGCTGCAATGGACTCAAGCCATAGGCCACAAACTGCACGGTCCCACGAGGCTTTGTTATTTCCCAGAACTACAATTCCCAGTATTCCAGGAAGCTACCTGGTTCCTGGGCAGGCACAGTTAACAGTTTTTTGTTTGTTTGTTTGGTTTGTTTTGTTTTCCATTTTTTAAAATTGGCTATTTCTTATTTACAGTTCAAATATTATTCCCTTTCCCGGTTTCCTGTTCATCACTCCCTAACTCCTTCCCCTCCCCTTCTATATGGATGTTCCCCACCCCACCCACCTCCCCTTACTGCTCCCCCCACAACCCGGACAATCCCCTACACTAGGGGTCCAGTCTTGGCAGGAGAAAGGGCTTCTCTTTCCATTGGTGCCCAAAAGGCCATCCTTTATGCAGTTGGAGCCCTGGGTCAGTCCATGTGTACAATTTCGGTAGTGGTTTAGTCCCTGGAAGCTCTGGTTTGTTGGCATTGTTGTTCTTACCAGGTTACAAACACCATAAGCCCTTTCAATCCTTTCTCTAATTTCTCTAATGGGGGTCCTGTTCAGTGGTTTGCTGGTAGCATTTGCCTCTGTATTTGACATGTTCTGGCTGTTTGTCTCAGGAGAGATCTACATCCAGTACCTGTCAGCATGCACTTCTTAGCTTCATCCATCTTAACTAGTTTTGGTGGCTGCATATATATGAGTCACATAGAGGGAAAGGCTCTGAATGGATATTACTTCTGCTTCTGCTCTAAACATTGCCTCCCTATCCCCTCCTATGGATATTTTTCATCCCCTTTTTAAGAAGGGGTGAAGCATTCACATTTTGGTCATCCTTGAGTTTCATATGGCCTGTGCATTGCACCTTGGATAATTCGAGTATTTGGGCTAATATCCACTTATCGATGAATGCATACCATGTGTGTTTTTCTGTGATTGGGTTACCTCACTCAGGATGATATTTTCTAGTTCCATCCACTTGCCTATGAATTTCATGAAGTCATTGTTTTTGATAGCGAAGTAGTATTCCATTAGGTAGATTTACCACATTTTCTGTATCCATTCCTCTATTGAAGGGCATCTGTGTTCTTTCCAGCATCTGGTATTATAAATAAGGCTAATACGAAAATAGTGGAGAATGTGTCTTTATTGAATATTGGAGCATCTTTTGGGTATATGCCTAGGAGAGGTACAGCTGTGTCCTCAGGTAGTGGAATGACCAATTTTCTGAGGAACCTCCAGACTGATTTCCAGAGAGGTTGTACCAGTTGGTAATCTGACCAAAAATGGAGGAGTGTTCTTCTTTCTACACATCCTCTCCAGCATCTGCTCTCTCCTAAATTTTTTTTCTTTTTTTCCGGAGCTGGGGACCGAACCCAGGGCCTTGCGCTTCCTAGGTAAGCGCTCTAACACTGAGCTAAATCCCCAGTCCCCTAAATTTTTGAACTTAGACATTCTGACTGGTTTGAGGTGGAATCTCAAGTTTGTTTTCATTTGTATTTCCCTGATGACTAAGGAGGTTAAACATTTCTTTAAGAGGTGCTTCTCAACGATTCCATATTCCTCAGCTGAAAATATTTTGTTTAGCTCCGCACCCCATTTTTAACAGGGCTATTTGGCTTTCTGGAGTCTAACTTCTTGAGTTTTTTATATATTTTGGATATTAGTCCTCTAACAGATGTAGGATTGGTAAATATCTTTTCCAAATCTGTCGATTGACATTTGGTCCTAATGACAGTGTCTTTTGCCTTATAGACGCTTTGCAGTTTTATGCGGTCCTATTGATCTTTTATTTTTTTTTATTAACTTGAGTATTTCTTATATACATTTGGAGTGTTATTCCCTTTCCCGGTTTCCGGGCAAACATCCCCCTCCCCCCTCCACTTCTTTATGGGTGTTCCCCTCCCCAACCTCCCCCCCCTTGTAACCCTCTCCCCAACAATCTAGTTCACTGGGGGTTCAGTGTTAGCAGGGCCAAGGGCTTCCCATTCCACTGGTGCTCTTACTAGGATATTCATTGCTACCTATGAGGTCAGAGTCCAGGGTCAGTCCATGTACAGCCTTTAGGTAGTGGCTTAGTCCCTGGAAGCTCTGGTTGCTTGGCATTGTTGTACATATGGGGTCTCGAGTCCCTTCAAGCTCTTCCAGATCTTTCTCTGATTCCTTCAACGGGGGTCCTATTCTCAATTCAGTGGTTTGCTGCTGGCACACGCCTCTGTGATTGCTGTATTCTGGCTGTGTCTCTAAGGAGAGATCTACATCCGGCTCCTGTCGGCCTGCACTTCTTACCTTCATCCATCTTGTCTAATTGGATGGCTGTATATGCATGGGCCACATGTGGGGCAGGCTCTGAATGGGTGTTCCTTCTGTGTCTGTTTTAATCTTTGCCTCTCTATTCCCTGCCAAGGGTATTCTTGTTCCCCTTTTAAAGAAGGAGTGAAGCATTCACATTTTGATCATCCCTCTTGAGTTTCATTAGTTCTAGGCATCTAGGGTAATTCAAACATTTGGGCTAATACCACTTATCAATGAGTGCACACCATGTGTGTTTTTCTGTGATTGGGTTACCTCACTCAGGATGATATTTTCCAGTTCCGACCATTTGACTACGAATTTCATAAAGTCATTGTTTTGATAGCTGAGTAATATTCCACTGTGTAGATGTACCACATTTTCTGTATCCATTCCTCTGTTGAAGGGCATCTGGGTTCTTTCCAGCTTCTGGCTATTAGAAATAAGGCTGCGATGAAAATAGTGGAGCACGTGTCTTTTTTATATGTTGGGGCATCTTTTGGGTATATGCCCAAGAGAGGTATAGCTGGACCCTCAGGCAGTTCAATGTCCAATTTTCTGAGGAACCTCCAGACTGATTTCCAGAATGGTTGTAACAGTCTGCAGTCCCACCAACAATGGAGAAGTGTTCCTCTTTCTCCGCATCCTTGCCAGCATCTGCTGTCACCTGAGTTTTTGATCTTAGCCATTCTCACTGGTATGAGGTGAAATCTCCGGGTGGTTTTGATTTGCATTTCCTTTATGACTAAAGATGTTGAACATTTCTTTAGGTGTTTCTCAGCCATTCGGCATTCCTCAGCTGTGAATTCTTTGTTTAGCTCTGAACCCCATTTTTTAATAGGGTTATGTGTCTCCCTGCGGCCTAACTTCTTGAGTTCTTTGTATATTTTAGATATAAGGCCTCCATCTGTTGTAGGATTGGTAAAGATCTTTTCCCAGTCTGTTGGTTGCCATTTTGTCCTAACCACAGTGTCCTTTGCCTTACAGAAGTTTTGCAGTTTTATAAGATCCCATTTGTTGATTCTTGATCTTAGAGCATAAGCCATTGGTGTTTTGTTCAGGAAATTTTTTCCAGTGCCCATGTGTTCCAGATGCTTCCCTAGTTTTTCTTCTATTAGTGTGAGGATATCTGGTTTGATGTGGAGGTCCTTGATCCACTTGGGACTTAAGCTTTGTACAGGGTGATAAGCATGGATCAATCTGCATTCTTCTACATGTTGCCCTCCAGTTGAACCAGCACCGTTTGCTGAAAATGCTACCTTTTTTCCATTTGATGGTTTTGGCTCCTTTGTCAAAAATCAAGTGCCCATAGGTGTGTGGGTTCATTTCTGGGTCTTCAATTCTGTTCCATTGGTCTATCTGTCTGTCTCTGTACCAATACCATGCAGTTTTTATCACTATTTCTCTGTAATACTGCTTGAGTTCAGGGATAGTGATTCCCCCTGAAGTCCTTTTATTGTTGAGGATAGTTTTAGCTATCCTGGGTATTTGTTATTCCAGATGAATTTGCAAATTGTTCTGTCTAACTCTTTGAAGAATTGGATCGGTATTTTGATGGGGATTGCATTGAATCTGTAGATCGCTTTTGGTAAAATGGCCATTTTTACTATATTAATCCTGCCAATCCATGAGCATGGGAGATCTTTCCATCTTCTGAGGACTTCTTCAATTTCTTTCTTCAGAGTCTTGAAGTTCTTATTGTACAAATCTTTTACTTGCTTGGTTAAAGTCACACCGAGGTACTTTATATTATTTGGGTCTATTATGAAGGGTGTTATTTCCCTAATTTCTTTCTCGGCTTGTTTCTCTGTTGTGTAGAGGAAGGCTACTGATTTATTTGAGTTAATTTTATACCCAGCCACTTTGCTGAAGTTGTTTATCAGCTTTAGTATTTCTCTGGTGGAACTTTTGGGGTCACTTAAATATACTATCATATCATCTGCAAATAGTGATATTTTGACTTCTTCTTTACCGATCTGTATCCCCTTGACCTCCTTTTGTTGTCTGATTGCTCTGGCTAGAACTTCAAGAACTATATTGAATAAGTAGGGAGAGAGTGGGCAGCCTTGTCTAGTCCCTGATTTTAGTGGGATTGCTTCAAGTTTCTCTCCATTTAGTTTAATGTTAGCAACTGGTTTGCTGTATATGGCTTTTACTATGTTTAGGTATGGGCCTTGAATTCGTATTCTTTCCAGGATTTTTATCATGAAGGGGTGTTGAATTTTTCAAATGCTTTCTCAGCATCTAATGAAATGATCATGTGGTTTTGTTCTTTCAGTTTGTTTATATAATGGATCACGTTGATGGTTTTCCGTATATTAAACCATCCCTGCATGCCTGGGATGAAGCCTACTTGATCATGGTGGATGATTGTTTTGATGTGCTCTTGGATTCGGTTTGCCAGAATTTTATTGAGTATTTTTGCGTCGATATTCATAAGGAAATTGGTCTGAAGTTCTCTTTCTTTGTGGGGTGTCTGTTTGGTTTAGGTATAAGAGTAATTGTGACTTCATAGAAGGAATTCGGTAGTGCTCCATCTGTTTCAATTTTGTGGAATAGTTTGGATAATATTGGTATGAGGTCTTCTATGAAAGTCTGATAGAATTCTGCACTAAACCCGTCTGGACCTGGGCTCTTTTTGGTTGGGAGACCTTTAATGACTGCTTCTATTTCCTTAGGAGTTATGGGGTTGTTTAACTGGTTTATCTGTTCCTGATTTAACTTTGGTACCTGATATCTGTCTAGGAAATTGTCCATTTCCTGCAGATTTTCAAGCTTTGTTGAATATAGGTTTTTATAGTAAGATCTGATGATTTTTTTGAATTTCCTCTGAATCTGTAGTTATGTCTCCCTTTTCATTTCTGATTTTGTTAATTTGGACGCACTCTCTGTGTCCTCTCATTAGTCTGGTTAAGGGTTTATCTATCTTGTTGATTTTTTCAAAGAACCAACTTTTGGTTCTGTTGATTCTTTCTATGGTCCTTTTTGTTTCTACTTGGTTGATTTCCGCTCTGAGTTTGATTATTTCCTGCCTTCTACTCCTCCTGGGTGTATTTGCTTCTTTTTTTTCTAGAGCTTTTAGGTGTGCTGTCAAGCTGCTGACATATGCTCTTTCCTGTTTCTTTCTGCAGGCACTCAGTGCTATGAGTTTTCCTCTTAGCACAGCTTTCATTGTGTCCCATAAGTTTGGGTATGTTGTACCTTCATTTTCATTAAATTCTAAAAAGTCTTTAATTTCTTTCTTTCTTTCTTCCTTGACCAGGTTATCATTGAGTAGAGCATTGTTTCATTTCCATGTATATGTGGGCATTCTTCCCTTATTATTATTGAAGACCAGTTTTAGGCCGTGGTGGTCTGATAGTATGTATGGGATTATTTCTATCTTTCTGTACCCATTGAGGCCTGTTTTTTGACCAATTATATGGTCAATTTTGGAGAAAGTACCATGAGGAGCTGAGAAGAAGGTATATCCTTTTGCTTTAGAATGTTCTATAAATATCTGTTAAGTCCATTTGGCTCATGGCTTCTCTTAGTCTGTCTATGTCTCTGTTTAATTTCTGTTTCCATGATCTGTCCATTGATGAGAGTGGGGTGTTGAAGTCTCCTACTATTATTGTGTGAGGTCCAATGTGTGTTTTGAGCTTTAGTAAGGTTTCCTTTACGTCTGTAGGTGCCCTTTTATTTGGGGCATAGATATTTAGGATTGAGAGTTCATCTTGGTGGATTTTTCCTTTGATGAGTATGAAGTGTCCTTCCTTATCTTTTTTGATGAATTTTAGTTGAAAATTGATTTTATTTGATATTAGAATGGTTACTCCAGGTTGCTTCTTCTGACCATTTGCTTGGAAAGTTGTTTTCCAGCCTTTTACTCTGAGTTAGTGTCTGTCTTTGTCTCTGAGGTGTGTTTCCTGTAGGCAGCTGAATGCAGGGTCCTCGTTGCATATCCAGTTTGTTAATCTATGTCTCTTTATTGGGGAGTTGCGGCCATTGATGTTGAGAGATATTAAGGAATAGTGGTTATTGCTTCCTGTTATATTCATATTTGGATGTGATGTTACGTTTGTGTGCTTTTCTTCTCTTTGTTCTGTTGCCAAGACAATTAGTTTCTTGCTTCTTCTAGGGTATAGCTCGCCTCCTTATGTTGGGCTTTACCATTTATTATCCTTTGTAGTGCTGGATTTGTAGAAAGATATTGTGTAAATTTGGTTTTGTCATGGAATATCTTGGTTTCTCCATCTATGTTAATTGAGAGTTTTGCAGGATACAGTAACCTGGGCTGGCATTTGTGTTCTCTTAGGGTCTGTATGACATCTGTCCAGGATCTTCTGGCCTTCATAGTTTCTGGCGAAAAGTCTGGTGTGATTCTGATAGGTCTCCCTTTATATGTTACTTGACCTTTTTCCCTTACTGCTTTTAATATTCTTTCTTTATTTTGTGCGTTTGGTGTTTTGACTATTATGTGACGGGAGGTGTTTCTTTTCTGGTCCAATCTATTTGGAGTTCTGTAGGCTTCTTGTATGCCTATGGGTATCTCTTTTTTTAGGTTAGGGAAGTTTTATTCTCTGATTTTGTTGAAGATATTTACTGGTCCTTTGAGCTGGGAGTCTTCACTCTCTTCTATACCTATTATCCTTAGGTTTGATCTTCTCATTGAGTCCTGGATTTCCTGTATGTTTTGGACCAGTAGCTTTTTCTGCTTTACATTATCTTTGACAGTTGAGTCAATGATTTCTATGGAATCTTCTGCTCCTGAGATTCTCTCTTCCATCTCTTGTATTCTGTTGGTGAAGCTTGTATCTACAGCTCCTTGTCTCTTCTTTTGGTTTTCTATATCCAGGGTTGCTTCCATGTGTTCTTTCTTGATTGCTTCTATGTCCATTTTTAATTCCTTCAACTGTTTGATTGTGTTTTCCTGGAATTCTTTCAGGGATTTTTGTGACTCCTCTATATGGGCTTCTACTTGTTTATTTATGATGTCCTGGAATTCTTTCAGGGATTTTTGTGACTCCTCTCTATGGGCTTCTACTTGTTTATTTATGATATCCTGGAATTATTTCAGGGATTTTTGCGATCTTATTGATCTTAGAGTATAAACCATTGGTGTTCTGTTCAGGAAATTTTCCCCAGTAACCATTTGTTTGAGACTTTTTCCCACTTTTTCTTCTATTAGTTTGAGTGTATCTGGTTTGATGTTGGGGTCCTTGATCCACTTGGACTTAAGATTTGTACATGGCTATAAGAATGGATCAATTTGCATTCTTCTACATGCTGACCTCCAGTTGAACCAGCACCATTTGCTGAAAATGCTATCTTTTTTCCACTGGATGGTTTTGCCTCCTTTGTCAAAGATCAAGTGACCATAGGTGTGTGGGTTCATTTCTGGATGTTCAATTCTATTCCACTGATCAATCTGCCTGCCTCTGCACTAATACCATATAGTGTTTTTCTTTGTTTGTTTGGTTTCTTTTTGTTTCTGTTTTGTTTTGTTCTGTTTTATCACTATTGCTCTGTAATAGAGCTTGATGTCGGGGATGGTGATTCCCCCAGAAATACTTTTATTGTTGAGGATAGTTTTAGGTATCTTGGTTTTTTATAATTCCAGGTTTTATCAAATTGTTCTGTCTAAGTCTATGAAGAAATGGATTGGAATTTTGATGGGGATTGTATTAAATCTGTAGGTTGCTTTTGGTAAAATGGCTGTTTTTACTGTATTAATCCTTCCAATCTATGAGCAGGGGAGGTCTTCTATCTTCTGAGATCATTTTTAATTTCTTTCGTCAGAGACTTAAGTTCTTATCATATAGATCTTTCACTTCTTTGGTTAAAGAGGTCTTCTATGAAGGGTTCATAGAATTCTGCACTAAAATCATATGGTCTTGGGTTCTTTTTGGTTGGGAGATTTTAATGACTGCTTCTATATTTTTAGGTGTTATGTGGTTGTTTAGGTGGTTTATTTATTCCATATTCAACTTTGGTACCTGGTATTTATCAAGAAAATTGTCCATTTCCTCCAGGTTTAAGTGTTTTATTGAATATAGACCTTTGTATTAGGATCTAATGACTATTTGAATTTCCTCAGATTCTGTTGTTATGTCTTCCTTTTCATTGCTGATATTGTTAATTTCGACACATTCTCTGTGCCCTATGGTTAATATACCTAAGGGTCTATCTGTCTCGTTGATTTTCTCAAAGAACCAGCTCTTGGTTTTGTTGATTCCTTGTATAGTTCTTTTCATTTCTGCTTGGTCAATTTTCAGCTCTGAGTTTGATTATTTTCTGCCTTCTACTCCTCTTGGGTATATTTGCTTCTTTTTGTTCTAGAGCTTTTAGGTGTGCTGTCAAGCTGCTGATATATGCTCTCTCCTCTTTCTTTCTATAGGCACTCAGAGCTATGAGTTTTCCTCTTAGCACAGCTTTCATAGTGTCCCATAAATTTGAGTATGTTGTGCCTTCATTTTCTTTAACTTCTAAGAAGTCTTTAATTTCTTTCTTTATATCTTCCTTGACTAAGTTATCATTGAGTAGAGCATTGTTCAATTTCCATGGATATGTGGTTGTTCTTTCCTTATTTTCATTATTGAAGACCAGCCTTTGTCCATGGTTATCTGATAAGATGTATGGGATTCTTTCTCTCTTCCTGTATCAGTTTTGGCACGTTTTATGACCGAGTATATGGTCAATTTTGCAGAAGGTAGCATAAGGTGCTAAAACGAAGTTATCTCCTTTTGTTTTAGTATGGAATGTGCTGTGTGTTAAGTCCATTTGGTTCATAAACTTATGTTACTCTCTCAATATCTCTGTTTAATTTATTTTTCCATGATCTGTCCATTGATGAGCCTGGGATGTTGAAATCTACTATTATTGCATGAGGTACAATGTGTGCCTTGAAATTTAGTAGGTTTCTTTTATGAATATAGGTGCCATTGCATTTGGAGCATAGTTATTTAGGATTGAGAGTTCATTTTGGTGGATTTTTCTTTGATTAATATGATGTGTCCTGGCTTATCTTTTGTGATGCCTTTTAGTCAAAAGTTGATTTTATTCAATATTTGAATGGCTACCTCAGCTCACTTCTTCAGACCATTTGATTAGGAAGTATTTTTCCAGCCTTTTACTCTGAGGTAGTATCTGTCTTTGTCTCCAAAGTGTGTTTCCTTTATGTAGCAAAATGCTGGGTCCTATTATATATCCAGACTGATAATACATGTCTTTTTATTGGGGAATTGAGTCCATTGATGTTGAGAGATATTAAGGAATAGTGGATGTTGCTTCCTGTTATTTTTGTATATACAAGTAGGATTATGGTTGTATATTTCTCTTCTTTTGATTTTATTGCAAGGAGATCACTTTCTTACTTTTTCTAGCATGTAGTTTACCTCCTTGCATTGTGTTTTTCCATCTATTATCCTCTGTAGGGTTGGATTTGTAAAAAGATATTGTGTACATTTGGTTGTCATGGAATATCTTGGTTTCTCCCTCAATGTTAATGGAGAGCTTTGCTGGATATAGTAACCTGGGCTGGCAATCGTGTTCTCTTAGGGTCTATATGACATTTGTCTAGGATATTCTGGCTTTCATACTCTATCTTGAGAAGTCTGGTATAATTCTGATAGATTTACCTTTGTATGTTGCTTGACTTTTTCCCTTACTGTTTTTAATATTCTTTGTTTGTATTTTGACTATTATGTGATGGGAGGAATTTCTTTTCTGCTTCAATCTATTTGGAGTTCTGTAGGCTTCTTATATGTTTATGGGCTCCTTCAGTTTTAGGAAGATTTCATCTATAGTTTTGTTAAAAATATTTACTGTCCATTTAAGTTGGGAGTCTTTAATCTCTTCTATACCTATTATCCTTACATTTGGTCTTCTCATTGTGTTCTGGATTTCCCGTATGCTTTGGGCTAGGAGCTTTTTTCGTTTTACATAGTCTTTGACAGTTATGTCGATGTTTTCTTTTTCTTTTTCTTTTCTTTTTTTTATCTTTATTAACTAGAGTATTTCTTATTTACATTTTGATTGTTATTCCCTTTCCCATTTTCCAGGCCAACATCCACCTAACCCCTCACCGTCCTCTTCTATATGGGTGTTCCCCTCCCTATCCTTCCCCCTTACCGCCCTACCCCCAACAATCACGTTCACTGGGGATTCAGCCCTGGCAGGACCAAGGCCTTCCCCTTCTACTGGTGCCCTTACTAGGCTATACACTGCTACCTATGAGGTTGGAGCCCAGGGTCAATCCCTGTATAGTCTTTAGGTAGTGACTTAGTCCCTGGAAGCTCTAGTTGCTTGGCATTGTTATTCATATGGGGACTTGAGCCCCTTCAAGCTCTTCCAGTCCCTTCTCTGATGCCTTCAATGGGGGTCCCTTTCTCAGTTCAGTGGTTTGCTGCTGGCATTCGCCTATGTATATGTTGTATTCTGGGTGTGTCTCTCAGGAAAGATCTACATCTGGTTCCTGTCGGACTGCTCTTCTTTGCTTCATCCATCTTGTCTAATTGGGTGGCTGTATATGTATGGGTCACATGTGGGTCAGGCTCTGAATGGGTGTTCCTTCTGCCTCTGTTCTAAACTTTGCCTCCCTATTCCCTGCCAAGTGTATTCTTGTTCCCCTTTTAAAGAAGGAGTGAAGCATTCACATTTTGGTCATCCCTCTTGAGGTTCATGTGTTCTGTGCATCTAGGGTAATTCAAGCATTTGGCCTAATAGCCACTTATCAATAAGTGCATACCATGTGTGTTTTTCTGTGATTGAGTTACCTCACTCAGGATGATATTTTCCAGTTCCATCCATTTGCCTATGAATTTCATAAAGTCATTGTTTTTGATAGCTGAGTAATATTCCATTGTGTAGATGTACCACATTTCTGTATCCATTCCTCTGTTGAAGGGCATCTGGGTTCTTTCCAGCTTCTGACTATTATAAATAAGGTTTCTATGAACATCTTGGAGCATGTGTCTTTGTTATATTTTGGGGCATCTTTTGGGTATATACCCAAGAGAGGTATAGCTGGGTTCTCAGGTAGTTCAATGTCCCATTTTCTGAGGAACCTCCAGACTGATTTCCAGAATGGTTGTACCAGTCTGCAATCCCACCATCAATGGAGGAGTGCTCCTCTTTCTCCGCATCCTCGCCAGCATCTGCTGTCACCTGAGTTTTTGATCTTAGCCATTGTACTGGTGTGAGTGAAATCTCCGGGTTGTTTTGATTTGCCTTTCCCTTATGACTAAAGATGTTGAACATTTCTTTAGGTGTTTCTCAGCCATTCAGCATTCCTCAGCTGTGAATTCCTTGTTTAGCTCTGAACCCCATTTTTAATAGGGTTGATTGTCTCCCTGAGGTCTAACTTCTTGAGTCCTTTGTATATTTTGGATATAAGCCCTCTATCTGTTGTAGAATTTACAATTTGCAAATTCATCTGAAATAACAAAAAACCCAGGATACCCTAGATGCACAGAACACATGAAACTCAAATTCATCTTGAATAACAAAAAACCCAGGATAATAGAACTTCTGGGGGAATCACTATCCCTGAACTCAAGCAGTATTACAGAGCAATAGTGATAAAAACTGCATGGTATTGGTACAGAGACAGACAGATAGACCAATGGAATAGAACTGAAGACCCAGAAATGAACCTACACACCTATGGGCACTTGATTTTTGACAAAGGAGCCAAAACCATCCAATGGATAAAAGATAGCATTTCAGCAAATGGTGCTGGGTCAACTGGAGGTCAACATGTAGAAGAATGCAGATCGACCCATGCTTATCCCCCTGTACAACGCTTAATTCCAAGTAGATCAAGGACCTCCACATCAAATCAGATACACTCACACTAATAGAAGACATAGTGGGGAGCATCTCAAATACATGGGCACTGGAGAAAATTTCCTGAACAAAACACCAATGGCCTATGCTCTAAGATCAAGAATCGACAAATGGGATCTCATAAAACTGCAAAGCTTATGCAGATGTTTTCTATGGTATCTTCTGCTCCTGAGATTCTTTCTTCTATCTCTTTTATTCTCTTGGTGATGCTCACATCTATGACTCCTTATCTCTTCCCTAAGTTTTCTATCTCCAGGGTTGTCTCCCTTTGTGCTTTTTTCATTGTTTCTACTTCCATTTTGTACTCCAGGATGGTTTTGTTTATTTCCTTCTCCTGTTTGGCTGTTTTCCTGTAATTCTTTAAGGGATTTTTGTGTTTCCTCTCTAAGGGCTTCTTCTTCTTTACTTGTGTTGTCCTGTATTTCCTTAAGGGAGTTATTTATGACCTTCTTAAAGTTCTCTATCATCACGATAAAATGTGATTTTAAATCTAAACCTTGCTTTTCTGGTGTGTTTGGATATGAGTGTTTGGTTTGGTGGGGGAATTAGGCTCCGATCATGGCAAGTAGTCTTGGATTCTGTTTCTTGAGTTCCTGTGCTTACCTCCTGCCATAAGATTGTCTCTGGTGTTAGCTTTTCTTGCTGTTTCTGATGGTGGTTTGACCCTCCTGTCTACTCCTGTAGACTGGTTTTCCTGTTTTCTTTCAGCCAATTATGGGAACAGTGTGTTCTGCTTTCAGGAGTGTAGTTGTTTCTGGCCGCTGGCTTTCAGGTCTCGGGGAGGGCAGCAACTGGAAGGATCCTGTCCCTACTGATCCTAGGTCCCTGTGTACGGGGGGCACAGAAGGCACTAGGCGTTTTCTTCTTGAGTCTGGAATGTGGACAGACACAGAGTAGTATTCTCTGGTTTCTCAGAAGTGTTTCCACTTCTGAGGGTCTAGCTCACCCCATCCCCCACAGGCTTTAGGAGCAGGGAGTTGTTTGACCAACCAGTTCAGTTCAGTTCTGGGCATAGACCTGGACCGTGGGCTCCTGCAGCTGACTGCTCCTATGTCCATGTGTCCACAGGCACTATGCAGTTTTGTCTTGGGCCAGGGATGTAGGCAAAGTGGGCGGAAGTGGCAGTCTGTCCCGTGGTCTCAGGATTGTCTGCACTGGGTGTTCAGCTCTCTCTACCATGGGATTTGGGAATAGGGAGCTATGGAACTGGATCAGAAAAGTTCTGGGCACCTCTAAACTGCTTTTATATCGTCCTTAGCTAATCTCTCCACATTTTGGGCATAATTTCCTGAGCAACACTCTGATTGCAAGTGATGCTCTCTCTTCCCACTCATTGTTACACTTTATTTGTTCTATATAGCAAATCTGCTCATGTGCTTGTCTCTTGCAGGTATCTTTTCAAACAGATACAATAAGCTGCAGTAAATTTGCTGTCATGTGTGACCTAAATCTGGTCTCTAAGAAAACCTTCCTAGCTGATTGTCTCTCAAGAGAATGGACACAGAGAATATCATCACTTAGAGAGAAAACTCTGACACCTTAAAGTGACATTAAGCAACAAATGCTACATATGTAGAGGAATATTTTAAGTAGAACTATTATTGTGTTAAGATCTTATTACTATCTGTGGTGTAAAACTAAGGACGGAACGACAGAAAATTATAAAAACCATCCTTGTATAACTGAAACACTGTATAACATTGTACTTTTTATTCTCTACATTTTATTTTCCGCTAAATTTGGCATATTGCAGCACAAGCACGGTCTCTCTCTCTCTCTCTCTCTCTCTCTCTCTCTCTCTCTTTCTCTCTCTCCCACTGCAATAGTTAGTTAGGCTAATTTAATCATTCCACATTTTAAGCATAAATTGAAGCATCATTTTGTACTCCATAATTATATACAATTACTTTCTACAAACTATAAATAGTATGGAAAATTAAAATGAATAATACCTTGCCATGGCTAAGGATCGAGAATACAATGTGGAGCAAGTGCTTTGAATTCTGTTATTCACCTGAATTTTAAAGAATATTTCTTCAAGACATCTCAATTGACTGGTACTGTTTATCCTTATTACATATGTCATAGCATCTTTATGGTTTTACTTCAAGTGAACAGTCAGCAAACCCAGTTGTCCTTTTGTTATATCTTATTTAAGACAATGCATTCTGGGGTCATAATTGCTCTGTGCCATACATTTGCAATAGGTATCTGTTGCCTTAGAAACATGAATGAAATTGGAATAAAACTACTGCTGATCCACAAAAGTTTGTTGAAGAATGAAAGGTACAGTTCCCAACAGAGATGAGCTTTATAAAAAACTTTCGTACAGTTAACTACAACTATTGCCAATATGGACATGCTACAGTAATTTTTTTTACTACATTTGTTTTAAGATAACGATTGATTGAATTTCTTGAAAGAATTATTTGAGCTTCTCATGCCTGCATATAAATTTTAACTTAATATACAGATATTGTGCAAAGATTAGACACCATACTCTAAAACTAATCAGACATTAAATAAAACAAAAAACAGTCATTCGTAATGTTTTTCCTTTTCTGCATGAATTGAAACTTTGTTTGAAAAGAATGGGGCAAAATGTCTAAGAGTATGAGACCCTATCATTTCATGGTATACCATCAAGAATATCACATACTGGTTTTTGTATGTGTTTAACTAGTGTTGATGTCAGTAATCTGATAGCTTCATGCCATTCTCTGGGCCTTCCTCATTCTCCTCTCAGAGACTCCCTCAACATAGGGCTTCCATAATATTCCTCCTTCCTCAATTCATTTTCCTAAATGTGTTAACTCAGATATTGACTTCAACTGAAACTTTACAGAAAGCACATGTCAAAGACATTCTAGGGAACTCTCTCAAGAAGATACATTGGGAAAAATCCTTACTGTAGAACTTATTAACAGTATATCAACTATTTATTATTAATAATCACTGTAATGTAACATACACAAAATGAATATGAATGCATTTTAATAAACTAAACAAAATATAGCAAAATTCTAAAAAATACATATAGAACAATAATATACTAACACAATAAAAGCCAATATTTTGCTCTTTCAGGGAAAACTGAAATAATATCTTCTAAGGTAGTGACAAAACAAAGTCATACAATTTTGTGGATCTTATATGATTTAAAACTGAAATATAGCTACACTAAATACTTTTTAAAAAGATAAAAAGGTTAAAATGACAAGGGAGGGAATTAATTATCCATGTTTACAGGTTGTAAGAGTCTACCTTTCATGAAAACTGATGAGTTCACCAAAAGACTATCACAAATGAATGAACCCAGTACAGATGCAGAATATTAAGTGAAACTGTAAGATTAAAGAATAAGCTCTAGAATTAAATATGCTGAATGATGTAAAATCAAACTTTGTTAAAAAAATCTGAAAATCTAGAATGGAAACATTTTGTATGTTAATAGATTGGGTTAAACAAAATATCATTAAAATTCTCATATAGTTTAAAGAGATTTTAAATTTAGATGTAATGTAATTTTCAAGTACCAATCACAAAATTGCTCAGAAACATACAGACACAAACATAAGCACATGCCTAAGGAAGAGAGAGAGAAAGAGAGAGAGAGAGAGAGAGAGAGAGAGAGAGAGAAGGAGAGAGAATATCAATTAATATGGATATGGTAGGGATTAATTAATCAAGGGTTCTAAACAGCCCAACCCACATAAGGAGACCAAAGAAGGTTTGGTCACGAAACTTGATTTCATAAAATGACCTTAGAGCTACAGTAACCATGGTAGTATAATATTGGCATTAGAACATACACAGGGCAGTGTAACAGGACAGAAGTCCCAAGTAAACATATATGTTTTTAGCATACTCATTCTCATCAAGTGGAACAGATTTATAAAATGCAAAATGTATACACATGTCAACATGCCTGATTCTTAAAAAGTAAACTTTAAATATATGTCATGTTTTTAACCTCTGAATGACTAAAAACTAACTCTAAGTATAGACATGGTGTTTTAGAAATGATCTTCAAGCACAGAAAAGAAAGGCAAATAAACAAGTAGAATACATAAAACTAAAGAATTTGTTCACAAAAATGTAAACAGGCATCAACCTGGAAGAACAACCTGATATATGGGACAAGGTATTTGCCAACTATTCATTTGAAAAAAAGTCCAAAAAAAAAAAAATAGCAGAAGTGCTCAAACAAAAGGATTTAACAGATATCTGCAGAATATTTCACCCTAAAACAGAATAGATCTTCTCAGCACCTCGTGGTACCTTCTCAAAAATTGACCACACAATCAGACACAAAGCAATCTTCAATGGATGCAATAACATCGAATTCATCCCATGTATTCTATCAGACCACCTTGGAATAAAGCTGGTCTTCAATAACAACAAAAACAAGAGGAAGTTCACATACACACATAAAATGCATAATTTTCTAGACAGAAACCAGGTAAAATCAGGATCAGAAAAATCATCTCAATAGTCTCATTAAACCCTAAGGAAATAGAAGCAGTCATTAAAAGTCTCCCAAGCAGAGCTCATAAAGCTACAAAGCTTCTGTAAGGCAAAGGTCACTGTCCTTAGGACAAAACAGCAACCAACAGATTGGGAAAAGATCTTTACCAATCCTACAACAGATAGAGGACTTATATCCAAAATATACAAAGAACTCATGAAGTTAGACTGCAGGGAGACAAATAACCCTATTAAAAATGGGGTTCAGACTAAACAAAGAATTCACAGCTGAGGAATGCCGAATGGCTGAGAATCACCTAAAGAAATGTTCAACATCTTTAGGCATAAGAGAAATGCAAATCAAAACAAGCTTGAGATTCCTCCTCACACCAGTAGAATGGCTAAGACCAAAAACTCCAGTGACAGCAGATAGTGGCGAGGATGTGGAGAAAGAGGAACACTCCTCGATTGTTGGTGGGACTGCAGACTGGTACAACCATTCTGGAAATCAGTTTGGAGGTTCCTCAGAAAATGGGACATTCTAATACCTGAGGACCCAGTTATACCACTCTTGGGCATACATCCAAAAGATGCTCCAACATACAACAAAAATACATGTTCCACTATGTTCATAGCAGCCTTATTTATAATAGCCAGAAGCTGGAAAGAACCCAGATGTCCTTCAGTAGAGGAATGGATACAGAAAATGTACACCTACACAATGGAATGCTAATTATCTATAATAAACAATGACTTTATGAAATTCATAGACAAATGGATGGAAATAGAAAATACCATCCTGAGTGAGGTAACCCAATCACAGAACAACACACATAGTATGCACTCATTGATAAGTGGATATTAGCCTAAATGGTCAAACTACCCAAGAAGCACAGATAACATGAGACTCAAGAAGGATGACCAAAATGTTGATGCGTCACTCCTTCTTTAAAAGGAGAACAAGAATAACCATAGGACGGGACAGGGAAGCAAAGTTTAGAACAGAGACTGAAGGAAAGACCATTTAGAGCCTGCCCTACATGTAGCCTATACATATAGAGCCACCAAAATAGATAAGATGGATGAAGCAAAGAGCTGCAGGCTGACAGGAACTGGATGTAGATCTCTCCTGAGAGACACAGCTAGAATATGGCAAATACATAGGTGAATGGCAACAGCAAACCACTGAACTAAGAATGGGATCCCCGTTCTCAGAATCAGAAAAGGAACTGAAAGTGGTGAAGGCGCTTGAGACTCCATATGAACAACAAGCCCAGAGCTTCCAGGGACTAAGCCACTACCCAAAGACTATACATGGACTGACCCTGAGCTCTGAATTCATAGGTAGCAATGAATAACCTTTAGTAAGGGCACCAGTGTAAGGGGAAGCCCTTGGTCCTGCCAAAGCTGGACCCCCAGTGAACCGGCTTGTTGAGGGGAGGGCAGTAATGGGGAGGTGGATGGTGAGGGGAACACCCATATAGAAGGGGAGGGGGAGGGGTTAGGGGACCTTGGCCTGTAAACCCGGAAAGAGAATAACATTTGAAATGTAAATAAGGGGGCTGGGGATTTAGCTCAGTGGTAGAGCGCTTACCTAGGAAGCGCAAGGCCCTGGGTTCGGTCCCCAGCTCCGAAAAAAAGAAACAAACAAACAAAAAAAAGAAATGTAAATAAGAAATACCAAACTTAATAAATATGTAAAATAAAAAAGACTCCCAACCAAAAAAAAAAAAAAGCCTAGGACCCCCTGGTTTGCAGAGTTCTATCGATCTATCATAACACCAAAGAAGACCCAATACCAATACTTCTTAAAATATTTCACAAAATACATACAGAAGGAATACTAATCCAGTTCGTTCTATGAAGCCAAATTTACAATGATTCCTAAACCACAGAAAGATCCAAAAACTAAAGAGAACTTTCTTTTTTGAAAGAGACCAATTTCCCTTATGAATATCAATGAAAAACACTCAATAAAATTCTCATAAATTGAATCCAAAATCATATCAAAATGATGATTTACCATGATCAAGTAAGCTACATCGCAGGAATTCAAGGATGATCCAATATTTGAAAATCCATCAACGTAATCCACTATGTAAACAATATCAAAGACAAAAACACATCCTCATCTCATTAGATGCTGAGAAAGCATTTGGAAAAATTCATTCCCCCTTCATGATAAAAGTCTTGGATAGATCAGAAATTCAAGGCCCATACCTAAACATAATAAAAGCCATATACAGCAAACCAGTAGCCAACATGAAACTAAATAGAGAGATATTTGAAGTAACCCTACTAAAATCTGGGATTAGACAAGGCTGCTTACTCTCTCCCTACCTATTCAATATAGTACTTAAAGTCCTAGCCAGAGCAATTAGAAAACAAAAGGAGGTCAAAGGGATACAAATTTGAAAGGAATAAGTCAAAATATCACTTTTTTGTGGATGATATGATAGTATACAGGCTCAAACCCAAAAATTCTACCAGAGAAGTTCTGCATTTGATAAGCAACTTCAGCAATGTTGCTGATTATAAAGTTAACTCTAACAAATCAGTAGTCTTCCTCTACTCAAAGGATAAATGGATTGAGAAAGAAATTAGGGAACCAACACCCTTAAGAATAGTCATGAATAATATAAAATATCTTTGTTTTACTCTAGCCAAGCAGGTGAAAGATCTATATGACAAGAACTTCAATTCTCTGAAGAAAGCAATTGAATAAGACCTCAGAAGATGGAAAGATCTCCCCTGTTCATAGATTGAATTGCATGTTCAAAGCAATTCCCATCAAAATTCCAACTCAATTCTTCACAGAGATAGAAAGAGAAGTTCTTTAATTCATCTGGAATAACGAAAGAAAACAACAAAAAAAACATGCAAACAAACAAACAAACAAACAAAAAACCAGGATAGCAGAAACTATTCTCAACAATAAAAGAACTTCTGGAGGAATCACCATCCCTGGCCTCATAATGTACTACAGATCAATAGTGATAAAAACTTCATGGTATTGGTACAGAGACAGGCAGGTTGATCCATGAGACCCAGAAATAAACCTACATACCTGTGGTCATTTGATCTTTGACAAAGAAGCTAAAACCATCAAGTGGACAAGGACAACATTTACCACAAATGGTGCTGCTTCAACTGGCAGTCAGCATGTAAAAGAATGCAAATTGATCTATTCTTATATCCTGGTACAAAGCTCAGTCCAGGTGAATCAAAGACCTTCACCTAAAACCCAATATGCTGATCTAATAGAAGAGAAAGTTTGGAGGAACAAACACACGTCTGAATAGGGAGGATTTTTCTGAACAGAACACCAGTGGTTCATGCTCTAAGATAAATAATTGACAAATGAGACCGCATAAAATTGAAAAGATTCTGTAAAGCAAAGGACACTGTCAATAGTACAAAACAGCTATCCACAGATTGGGAAAAGGTCTTTACCAATCTACATGAAATAAAGGGCTAATAACCAAAATATACTAAGAACTCAAAAAATTAACCTCCAGAGAACCAAATAGCTCTATTAAAACTGGGGTATAGAACTAAACGAAGAATTCTTAACTGCAGAACCTTGAACAGCAGAGAAACATTTAAAGAAATGTTCAACATCCTTAGTTATAAGCAAAATGCAAATCAAAATCACCCTGAGATTCTACCTCATGCCAATCAGAATGCCTAAAATCAAAAATGCTGGGAACAGCAGATGCTGGTCAGGATGTAGAGGGAGAGGAATACTCCTCTCTTGACTGTGGGACTTCACACTGGTAAATAGCACTTTGGAAATCAATCTGACAGTTCCTCAGAAATTTGGAAATAGTCCTACTTGAAGACCCAGCTATACTATTATTGCATATACCCCAAAAGATGCTCCAACCTTTAACAAGGACACATGCTCCACTGTGTTTGTAGTAGCCTTACTTCTAACAGCCAGAACCCGGAAACAAACCCAATGTTCCTCAATAGAAGAATGGATACAGATTTGTAAATTTTCATAATGGAATACTACTCAGCTATTTATAAAATGCCTTCATGAAATTTGCAGGCAAATGGATGGAACTAGAAAATATCATTCTGCGTGAGGTAACCCAAACACAAAATAATGCACATTTCATATACTCAATGATAAATGAATTTTAGCCTAAAAGCTCAGAATACTCACCCTACAACACACAAACCATATGGAGCTTAAGAAGAAGAAAAACCAAAATGTGGATGCTTAAATCATACATACAAGGGGAAACAAAATAATCACAGGAAGTAGAGGGAACAAGGGTCCTGGCTAGGATAGAGAAGGGGGAAAGATAGAAGGAGGGGTCAGGTATTGGAAGTGACAGGAAAGAAGTACAGAGGGTCAGGAAATTGAATAAAGGTATTTAGCAGTGGGGGATGAGGAACTGGAAAAAGCCACTAGAATGTCCCTTATACCAGGTATCGGAGAGGTTCCCAGGACCCAATGGGGATGACTTTAGCCAAAATAAGCAACAATGGGGAAATGGAACCTATAGAGACCACTTCCAGTAGATAGGCATGCCTCCAGTGGAGGGATGGGGCCACCCAATAATCTCAAAAAATTTAACCCATAAATGTTCCTGTCCAAAAGAAAAATAAGGCCAAAAATTTATTGAAATGGGAGGAAAGGCCATCCAGAGACCACCCCACCTAGGAATTCATCCCATCTGGGACACCAAACACAAACACTGTTGCTGACGCCAAGAAGAACTTGTTGAAAGGAGCCTGATATGGCTGCTCCCTGTGAGGTTCTAACAGCACCTGACCAATCCGAATGCGGATTCTCACAGCCAAGCACTGGATAGCAACCAGTGTCCACAATGAAAGAACTAGGAGAAGGATTGAAGGGTCTGAAGATGATTGCAACACCATTGGAAGAACAATATCAACTAAGCAGAACATCCAGAGCACCCAGAGACTAAAACAACCAAAGAGTATACGTGAAGGAATCCATGGCTCCAGATACATATGTAGCAGAGAATGCCCTTAGCTGACATCAATGGGAGAAGAAACCCTTGGTCCAGTGCAGGTTTGATGCCCCAACATAAGGGGATGGTAGAGTGGTGAGGTGGGAGTGGGTGAGTGAATGAAGGAGTACCTCAAAGCGGCAAAGAGGGGGTATTGAAGAATGTGATGGGGGTTTGTGGAGGGGTAACCAAGAATGAGCATATCATTTGAAATGTAAATAAATAAAATGCTTAATAAAAATATAAGTAACAAAACTTTGCATCATAAAAATGGGTGTAATCATTAAAACTGCACAAAGATTCAGAGTGAATTATTCTTTAAATAGAAACACACTAATATACAAAACACCAAGAAATACAGAGAAAATGTCACATTACCAACTCAAATATTCTAGTTTGCATCTCTTCTCCTGTGATAAATTCCATAACCAAAATCAGTTTGAGGAGAAATGAGTTTATTTCATTTTACATGTTACAGTCCATCATTGAAGGAAGGAAGCAGAAAATAAAAAATGGAATTTGGAGTCAGGAACTAAAGCAAAGACCATGAAGAAAGTCACTTTATTTTCTTGATTTTGCAGTCTCCCTCACTTTCATTCTTACAAAACCGGTAACCATATGTACAAGAATGATGCTATCCCCGGCGAACTTGGTCTTCTTACGTCAATCAAAAATTAAGAAAATCTCACACCGATACTTTCATGAATTAATCCACAAAGTCACATCCTCTATTGATGTTTGCCTTTCCGAGGTGACTCTGTGTCCAGTTGGCTAAAACTAAGCAGCACACCAGAAGAATATTTTTCAAACATATTATGATACTATAGGACCTCAGAAAAATTGCTTTCATTTAAAAAAATCAGAATCTATCAAATGGTGAGGAGGTAAATAAATAGAAACTTCTATACACTTTTGGTAGTATTGTAAATTAATATCAACCTTAAGAGTTTTGGTAACATACTACACATGTTGTTTTACGTAGTATGTAGATTCCTAAAAATTAACAACCAAAAAGATATAGATGATTGATAGAGAGAGGAATGAAAGAAAGAAAGAAAAAAGAAAGAAGGTAAGAAGGAAGGAAGGAAGGAAGGAAAAGAGGAAAAAAGCTAGCAAGCACAGAAGGAAGCTCTATTATATGGTCTAGATATACTATTGCAACCATGTTTCCAAAGGAAACAAAATTAGCATACCCAATAGATACCTACATATCTGTCTTTACTGTGGCACTGTTCACAAAAGGTAATATAGGGCATCAACTTAAATGCTCATTCACTATTGAAAAGATGAAGAATAAACACAATATAGTTTTATCCAATCACAAAGAATGAATCCTTGAATTTTTAAGTTATGGCCATGGAACTTATGAGCAATAATTTATAGGATATTAGGCAGAAGATAAAGCACAAATGCTGTTTGTTGATCTGATACATTGTTGCTAAAAATTAAATGTTATTAAGATGAATAGGAATACTAGAGACTAGTAGGAGTAAAGGTATGGGTGGGGAAGTTCATAAACAGGTAACAAAACAAAGTTAGATGAAATAAAGTTTTATGTTTGGTAACATAGAAAAATGATTAGAGATGTAAATAATGACATATTATATGCAAAATCTACAAGTAAAAGTATTGGGGACTCTCAATAAGTATAACAACATATGTGAATATTCAAGAGCAAAATGTATCACAATGAGTTTCATAAAAATTCATTGTTACTAACTTAGAAGTGAAACATTGTGCCTTGTGGCACAGGCCTTCTGCCTGGACAGAGCACCAGCTTGTCTGCTCCTCTGAAGATACCACAGTCTCAAGGACTCCAGGAGATACACTACATACAGGATAAATGGTAAGGAACCTTCCCTAACAATCCCACCTGCTGGGAATTCAGAGGAGCCCAGTGGTTTCAAGACCAACCCCCCCAAAAAAACTCCCAACATCATGAATTCCACTTCCCTTCCAGCTGGCAGCTGATGGGGAGAGCACAATCTTGTCTGATTCCCTGAAGACACCACAATCTAAGGACTCCAGGAGCTCTGTGGCACATAGGGCTAGTACACAAAAGACTCCACAGTCTGAAGGCCTCCGAGGAGAACAGTCACACAAAGAGCAACAAAATGTCTGCTCCTCTGAAAACCCAACAATCTGAAGGCCTCCCAAGAGATCTGCTATAGCCAGAGCAACAAGCCAGCACTTTGTTTGCCCTCTCTGAAGACAACACAGTCTGAAGGCCTCAGAGGAGGTCTGCTGCAGCCAGGGCCACAGGCTTACCAGGAGACCAGCAGAAATCCAGGGACACAAGAGGCAGGCACCAGACAGAGACACCCAGACCAGTTAGCACCAGAGATAAGGAGATAGTGAGAAGAAAGCACAAGACCATAAACAACAGAAGCCAATATACTTTGGCTTTATTAGAACTTGGGTCTCCCACCACAGCTAACCCTAGATACACCAACACAGCTGAAAATCAGGAAGCTAACCTAAATTTCTATATCATAAAGATAATAGAGTCCTTTAAAGAGGATATAAATAACTCACTGAAATAAATAAGGAAAACACAGGTAAACAGGTAGAAGCCTTGAAGAGGAAGAAAATAATTCCCTTAAAGAAATACAGGAAAACACAATCAAACAGGTGAAGGAATTGAACAAAGTGGGTCAAGTCCTAAAAGTGGAAGTAGAAACAATAAAGAAAATTCAAAAGGAGGCAACCCTTGAAATGAAAAACCTAGGAAAGAGGTTAGAATTACAGATGTTTTTCTTCCTGTGGGATTACAAATCACTTAAGCTCCTTCAGGAGCTCCAGGGGCTAAACCACCAGCCAAAGAGTCCCCATGGAGGGACCCATGGCTCCAGCTGCATATATAGCAGAGAATGGCATCAATAGAAAGAGGAGGTCTTGGTAATGTGAATGCTCATTTCTCCAGTGTCAGGAAATGTCAGGGTGTTGAGGTGGGAGTGGGTGGAGGGCAGAAGGATCATCTTCATAGAAACAGAGGGAAGGGGTATTGGAGAGGAGGGAACCAGGAAAGCAGATAATATTTGAAATGTACATAAACTATAAAATAAAAAAAATTAAAAAGAAAAGAGAAAGGAAACATAAAAACAGAAACTGAGGAAATTAAAAAATCATCAGATTCTTTTACAAATCCTATACTCAAGAGAACTGGAAAATCTGGAAGAAAAGGATGTTTTTTCTAGACAGATGCCACATACCGAATTTAAATCAAGAGCAGACAAACTATCTAAACTGACCCATATCCATTAAGGAAATAAAGGAAGTCATTAAATACATCCCAGCACAGAAAGGCCAGGGCCAGATAGCGTTAGTGCAGAATTCTATCAGATCTTCAAAGAAGAGCTAGTACTAATATTCCCCAAAATATTCAATAAAATATAAAAGGAAGGAACATTACCTAATTCACTCTATGAAGGCACAATTATTTTATTATATTAACAACACAAGGACCAAACCAAAACAGAGAACTTCAGACAAATTTCACTTATGAATATTGATGCAAATATTTCAATAAAAATTTCATAATCTAATTCCAGGTACACATCAAAGCCAGTATTCACCATGATAAAGAAGGCTTTATCCCAGGGATATAAGGTTGATTCAATATATGAAAATCCTTTATTGCAATCTACTATATAAACAAATACAAAGAAAAAAATCACATATTCATCTCATTAGATGCTGAAAAAGCATTTGACAAAATACAACACCCCTTCATGTTAAGAGTGTTGGAGAGATCAGGAATTCAAGGACCATAATAAAAGCAATATTCAGCAATCCCACATCCAATATCAAATTAAATGGAGAGATACTTGAAGCAATCCTCCTAAAGTCAGGGATAAGACAAGGATGCCTACTCTCCCCATACCTATTCAATATAATCCTCAAAGTTCTAGCTAGAACAATAAGAAAATATAAGGAGATTAACTACAATTTCACAAAGAAGAAGTCAAGGTATCACTATTTGCAGATGATATAAGCAACTGCAAAAATTCAACCTTAGAAATTCTATTGCTGATAAACAACTTCAGCAAAGTGGCTGGATGTAAGATTAACTCAAGCAAATCAGTTTCTTTTATACTAATGATTAACTGGCTGAGAAAGAAATAAGAGAAACAACACCCTTCACAATAGTCACAAATTAATGTAAAATATCTTGGGGTACCTCTAAAAAATTAAGTGAAAGAACTGTATGACAGGAACTTCAAGTCTCTCAACAAAGAAATTGAAGAAGACCTCAGAAAATGGAGAGAATTCCCATGCTCATGGATTGACTAACAAAGTAAAAATGGCCATCCTACCAAAAGCAATCTGCAGATTCAGTGCAATCCCATCAAAATCCCAACACAATTCTTCAAAGATATTCAAATTAATCTGGGGAAAAATAGTGGAAACAATCCTTAACAATTAAAGAACTTCTCGATGGGATTGCCATCCCTGACCTCATGTTACACTACAAAGAAATAGTGATGAAAAGAGCTTGGTATTGGTACAGAGACCGAAAGGTTGATCAATGGAATAAAACTGAAGTCCCAGAAATAAAACTACACACTAATTTCCTATATGGAGCTCCAGTGGCTCAGACTCTAAGATCAAGAATTGATTAATAGGACCTCATGAAATTGGAAAGCTTCTGAAAGGCAAAGGACAGTCAGTAGGACAAACTGGCAACTTACAAATTGGAAGAAAATCTTCACTAACCCCACATACAATAGAGGGCTAATAAAACCCAAACAACCCAACCAAAATGGGTATAGAACTAAACAGAGAATTCACAGCAGAGGAATCTGGAATAGCTGAGAAGCACGTAAAAATATTCAGTCTTTAATGATTAGGGAAGTGCAAATCAAAAGGACCATGAGATTCCACCTTACACCAATCAGAAGGGCTAAGATTAAAAACTCAGGTGACAGCACATGTTGGAGAGGATATGGAGAAAAAGGAACATTCCTCCATTGCTGGTGGGTTTGCCAACTGGTACAATCACTCTGGAAATCAATCAGGAGGTTCCTCAGAATATTAGAAATCTATCTGAAAACCCAGCTATACCACTCTTGTGCATATACCCAAAAGTTGTCCCATTATGCCACCAGGGCACATGTTCCACTATGTTCATATTGGCCTTATTGCGATAGTCAGAAGCTGGAAACAACCCACATGTCCCCTAATGAAAGAATGGATAAAGAAAATGTGATACATTTACACAATGGAATACCACACAGCTATTAAGAATGAGAATATCGTGAATTTTGAAGGCAAATGGATGGAACTAGAAAATATCCTGAGTAAGGTCACTCAGACCCAAAAGAACATGCATGTTATGTACTCACTAATAAGTGGATATTAGCCTAAAAAGTACAGAATTCTCTGGATACAACCAACAGGACTAAAGAAGGTTAACAAGCTGAAGTACCCAAGTAAGGATAGATACCTCACTCTGAGTTATGATGGAGAAGAAAGCTGCCGAAGGGGGCAGAGAAAGGGAGGGATCTGGGTGATAGAGGGAACAGTGGGGGGGGGGAATGGTAACATGATCATGTATTGGGGGAGAATAGGACTGAAGGCCTGAAGGCCAGCAGGAAGAATGGAAACGATCAACCTCAGATGGTAGGAGGTGAGGTGATCCCTAAAATGTACCAGAGACCAGGGAGGTCAGAGACTCTCAGGACTCAAATGAAGGGGCCTTAAATGAAGTACTCTACAGTGGAGAAGAGGAACTTTTAGAGTTCGCCTCTAATAGAGGGGGCGGGGGCAGGACCTCAAGTTTTCTCAGACACCGAAGCCACTAACCAGGCAGCATACAACAGCTGATATGAGGCTCCTGATGTACATAAGGCAGAGGACTGCCTAGTCTGGTCTCAGTCAGAGAAGATGCACCTAACCCTATAGAAATCTGAGAACTCAGGGAGTGGGTAGCCATGGTGGGATGGGGTGGGGGTAGGACATGCTCTTGGAGACAGGGTAGTATGTGCAGGAGATATGGGATAGGGAGTGGTTCATGTTAATTGCCATGATTTAGTCAGTGGACTCCAGAGCTGTGTATTGAAATATTGTGCCATATGTAGTATATCATCTCATAGACTTAACAATATGTTTGAGATTTAATCTTCTGATGGCTTAAAAGCAAACATGATGGGTTCATGGTCTTCTTTTACAACCTTATTATTATATATTTTCTTCTCTCACAGCAAAACTAGTTTCTGTCATACAAATTGTTTAGGAGTTCATAAACCATTCTTTAAGAATTGTTTGATTTGGATTTAACTCTAATTTGTTCATAATTGAATTATATGCTATCAGCATGAGAATGGAGGGCTCTACCTGTTTATAGTGACCCAGTGAAGAGATGCTTAATTAAAAACAGACATGAAGGAGACAGAATCATGTGTAGTTACAGGCTAGCTTTCAATTTGCTATGGAGATGAAGATGACCTTGAATTCCTTCCCCCTCCCCCCATGGGATTAAAGACCAGCAAGGAATACTACATTTGGCAAAATAAAGGTGTTCTCAGATATCAATACTTCATCCAGAGATTAATAATTTTCATAAATTATGAGGGACATAGAAAATAGTTTTAAAGGGTAGTAAGAATTTACCAATGTATTTGAATGGATCTCTCTAAATGGCTCCAGTGAAGAAGATGTTTAAATAAACAATGGAATATCTTTTCTATCGCAAATTGAAAGCTGAATATATAATCATTGAAAGATAGGAAGACAAAATGATATTCCATGAGTATCATTAATATTCTGTTTATAAACTAAGTGGATCTGATGAAAGTGCTAGATCACAGATTTGAAAAATCCTACTAGAAATGCCCTTTAAAATTACATAGATGAATTATTGTAGTTTTTGTCAGACAATTTAGTTTTTGTCAGACTCCAGTGAGAAACTGTAAGAGTCAGACATATGAGAAACAGGAGGTGGTCCAGGAAACCGAAGCCCTCTCTCAAATACTGAACAAGTGTTCACAGCTGTTGAATCAATATTGCTCTCCTAAGATCAAAGTGTCCGATGACAGAGGCTTTGGCAGTGGCATTTCACTACAACATTTTATCATAATGCATGGCATTGTATTATACACTATTTACACTGCTAACCGGCAATCGATTAGTTTCCCAATATTGATAGTACTCATGATAGATGTGTTACACAGCCATCTCCGGACTTATACCCTGATCTGTCTGCTAAAGGAAGTTTATCAAGATCACCGTTTTCAAGGAAAACTTATACTTGTGATTAACACAAATGGACAGAATTCCAACTCCAGAAAAGTCTAAATGGTAGTCTATGCGTATAGCAGCACTGCCTTTTTACTCGTCTGCTAATGCCCAAGCTTCAGTCACTTTCTGTATTTCTTCTAGATACTCATCCAAAGAGACCAAGACCTCATTGTACAATAAGATCTCTTTTAGATTCGAGAGGAAGACATTCTACCCAGCCTGAGTGTTCTCTTCTACAATGTCTTATTGTATGATATTCAAGTATAATTGTGTGTCAATCCTTGGTATTTTAATATATATATTACATACATTTTTATAATCTGTATTCCTATAACATGTTGAAAATAAGGGTTTTATAAAATTAAATATTTCCACTTTGTATATCACATTCCAGATGGAGATCTTGCTCTCCTTTTAAACATTTAAATATATATTTAAAGTAGCATCATATATTGTTTTATATATTCATATATTAAAACATATATTAGTTTATATTATAATAAAGAAAAATATTGAATATAAATATTTTAGACTTTAGAGGACAAATGATTTTATAATAGTCTCTTAAGTCTGTGAGTTTTCCTTAATTCCTCATTTTAGAGTTACAATGTTTTTCTTTAAACATTATATTGTACCAAAAAATATACAGTCCAATAAAACCATATATAAATTGATTCTGGGTAAAATATCATCTCAAAATCATCATTAGGGATTCTTATTGATAATGATGCTTTCTTTTACAGGTATAAGCTGTAAAGGGACGTAGCCTTCTTTATAGATCTTTAGTATGGATCATTTGTCCTTGTTTTCTGGTTGTATAAACTGATAAGAATGGAAACAAAAGGACATGTAAAACACAGATAAATGTTTCTATCCAACAATGTCTGACATCTAAGGTCGTGCTGAACAGTCATTTGTTGTTTTTTAATCCAAAAAGGTCACTCTTTTTACTAAACACTGAGCTGCAGGGTTAAAACAAAGATTAGTTCCTAGCAGAAAACTTATAGACAGCTAATGACAGTTGTAGATAATCTCTTAGACAGTTATGTACAGGCTTTATCAGAGATTGTATGAATTATAGACTTAAAAACACCATCATGTATTCACCTGTGTATGAGTATAGGTCACAAGTACTAGTGGACACTCATAGAAATTACCTGCTTTGTTTTAAAATTAGAAAGTTATTACAAGTTGCGTAGTGAGAACAAGTTTGCATATCAAAATCCTGACAAAATGGCACTGGGGAAAAACTGTGGGGAAAATCAAGTGCAATTCCCGTATAGAGGCAGATGAGTATGTATTAGCTATGTGTATATGACTTTAAGTTTCTCAAAAAAAAAGCCCATTAATTTTTCTAGGTAAATTATCTGTGATTTTTCTAAAAGTCACTTGAAGTTTGAATAAATTGTCAAATTCTTAGATTTATTTCTTAAAGCCATATTATAATTGATGAAGACAATTCTTTGCCAAATAGTATAATAGCATATGTTCTCCTTTTGATAACTGATCTACAGGAAAGTATGCCCTTTTGCTGTGATTATTTAAATATATTAATCACAATAATAGAATAAAAGATAAACAAATACAGGCCATGATGTAAAATATATTGGTCTATAATAGGATTACTTATCTTTTTCCCATATGAGAGAGTAAATTCTTAAATATTTTCCAAAATTTTAATGGCACTCAGTGCTATTGAGGTATTTTCCATCTATCTGCTGTTGATAATGACTCCAGGAAAGTATTATGATCATAGACTCCAATTATTCTATGTTGTCCTGCTAAGTAAGGTTTAAGCCTACCATTGTCCTGGTGGCGTTCTGAGCTCTGTGAAAAATTGTGGTCTCCCTTTGTCAGCAGGGTTTCTACTCTGACCTTGTCTGGGGAGCTGGAAACTGCACCCCACATCTACTGCAGAATGTTCTATAGCATAGTTAGATTTCAAGTTTAGCTTCCTTTCTTCTTATAAGAGCCCATTCAGTAACCACCTGCGACTTCTGGAATGCCTTCCGTACTAATGAAACATCTCACTATCTTAGCCTTCTTCTAATGATCTTTGTCTGCCCTGCGTATTTCTATATGCTTCCCCCAAACTACATAATCTTTGATTCACTGGAATAAAATTGGTCTGTTTCCACAAAGCTGATGCCAGGGTAATAGTTCTGTCTTATGCATGGACCATCGGAAACCCTGTTCATCAACTCTGCTTCCTCCTTCCTAGTGAAGCAGTGGCTAACAATTCTGGGGAGAAGAGGGATTCTCAAATCTACAATTAAACTTCATAAATAAATTTTCTTATTTTATTGTAAAGTCATAAATAATATTAAGTTTTGTTAAAAACCCTTTCCAGGGGGTTGGGGATTTAGCTCAGTGGTAGAGCGCTTGCCTAGGAAGCGCAAGGCCCTGGGTTCGGTCCCCAGCTCCGAAAAAAAGAACAAAAAAAAAAAAAAAAACCCTTTCCAGGGGATTGCAACCCTGTATGCAGAACAACAATATCAACCAGTCAGACCCCCCCAGAGCTCCCAGGGACTAAACTATCATCCCAAAGTACACAAGGATGGACCTTTGGCTCCAACTGTATATGGCACAGGATAGCCTTGTCAGGCATCAGTGAGAAGAGAGGCCCTTGCTCCTGTCAAGGCTCAATGCCCAGTGTAGAGGAATGTCAGAGTGGGGAGGTGGGAAGAAATCAGTGGGTCAGTGATTGGGGGAAGCACTTCACAGAAGCAAGGAGAGATAGTGGATTTCTGGAGGAGAAACCTGGAAAGGAGATAACACTTAAATGTAAATAAAAAAATCTAATACAAGAAAAAATGTCAAAAAAATCCCTTCCAGTCCAAGAAAACTATCAAATTGAGTATATGTTCCTATAGATAAGGAAATCTTTTAATGCAATAATACAGATTTTTTCAGATTGATTATAACTTTACAGCTTTCACATATTGAATTAATTTTTTTATTTCTAGGTGAATAAAGGATACTATCATGTGTTATATGTGACACAATGAAGGATTGAAGGTAATCAGAGTAAGAAATGGCATCTAATTTTTAGTTAATTAGATTAATTTAATTAATTAGTAAATTAAAATTATTAATCTAATAAATGAGTTAAATTAGTATTACTAAGTAACTCAAGGTATTTGAAGTCATACTCAATTACTTTGGCATTGGTCAGTCAAGTTTTTTAAAACAAAACACAGTAAAGCAAAACAAAACACAAGAAATTCAAGACCAGCATACACTTTTGAAATTCTCTTGAAACTTGATTTTCCTAGTTTATGTCCAAAGATTAACATCCATAGGTTATCTCATCTAGGCATTTCCTGCCTGTCCAAAGGATTTAGATTTGGTTCCTAGTGTTGACTTTTGGTGGCTCACACATCTTATAACCCTATCTTCAACTGACCCTGCCTCCTCTCTGGTCTTCATAGAGAGCTCCATGAGTGCCATACTTTTATACAAAAATTAAAATAATTTATAAGAATATTAGCACTCACTTAGTCCTGGCATATGGTAACACATTTTAAAAGATATTGAAATGATTTATAATTTTGTACATGTGTAAGTAAGTGAAACTTCACCTAATAAAATAAAATACTGTAATGTTTCATAAATTCAGTAATCCAGCCATAACTGGCACATTATGCATATAGAAGGACATTCTGGAGTATGGTGTTGATAATGATTATATCAAGAGAAAAAAAAACAGTTAAGTGATGATATAGTCAGCTTATACCAATCTGATTTTGTATGAGAAGTTCAATGGAATATGTCTTCCATGATACGCTGCTTCTGGTTAGATGTAAGAAGTCCTATGTTTAATTCTATATTTTCTTTTACTAGCAAGCCTTGGATTACCTCTTAGAGATCAACCCCTTTCAAAACAACATTTTTTAAAGTCCAGATTTAACCTAATTTTTCAGTAAGAAGGAAAATCTCTGCCTTACAAAAGATAAATCATATTTTCCCATATAGAAATTATCTCCATGTTTTAAAAGTCTAATTGTGTCTATGAGTGGTAACCTCAGGGCAAGACCCCACACAGTTAGTATTCCAACTTCCAACTTTTGAAAAAGAATTTTTAAAAACTTTAAAATAGCTGTATTGCTACATGCATTTTAAACCAGTCCTTGAGGTGAGGAGGTAGGAGCGTGATTTCAAATCCAGCCTGGTCTACAGAGCCAGCTCAAGTACAGCCAAGATTAAACATTGAAGGAAACCATCAAAAGCAAAAGGCTGGTAAAACTGTACTTGAACAATAATCCATGTCCCAATACTGGAAACCAACAAATCTTGACAACATTGGATATATGCTTATAGCTTTAGAAATAAATATGAAAGAATAGTGTTATGGAATCTCCCTTTGTGACTTTAACAAGTAAATAACACCTAGGTTATGGCAGAGGTAACCCTGAAAGAAGATCCATAGAGGTCATTGTATTAAGTTACAAGGATGAAGCCTAGATTGCCTTGGAGATTCTAAGATGTTGATAATGTCAGTGTAGTCTTGGATACTTGCCAGAGCAAGTGACTAATGTGGAATAAACACAGCCCAAAAGAAAGATGAGTTTTGTAGTCAAAAATGTTGAAAAGAGGTGGAGATCCAAAGAATGCTTTGAAATTAAACAGGGAGATTCAGAAATTAGAATTTATCTAGCTGGTTTTTAGTCGTACTTTCATTGAGTATTTCCATATTATGTCCCCTTTTCTCCCTTTTGGAATAGTAATGTATATTTTGTGTCACTGTGTGTTGAAAGTAAGTGATCAGCATTTTCATTTTGATTTTACAGAGGATTACAGTATGGAGATTGCATGAGTCTCAGGAGAGACTTGGAACTTTCAAACAGTGCAGAAACTATGATAGACTATGAGGACCCTTGAAGTTGGACTATGGAGGCCACAGAATAAAATGTATGAGTGTGAATGAAAATGGTCCTTGTAGGCTACTCTGGAGTGTCAATATTAGGAAGTTTGGTTTTGCTAGAGTAAGTGTGGTTCTCTCTTTTGCAAGAAGTGTTTTATTCTGGCAGAGAGGGGTGAGGACACAAGCCATGCCAAATGTCACTTTTTTGTTTTGCTGCCTTGGGATCTGGATGTAGAGTTCTAAGCTATCTCTCCAGCCACCTCACTACCAAGCTTCTAGCCTCGATAATAGATTAAACTTCTGAACTGTAAGCCAGCCCTAAATAAATATTTCCCATTATAAGAGTTGCTATAGACCCTGTATCTCTTTACAGCTATAGAACCCTAAATAAGACCAATAATATAAAGTAATAAAACTTTATATCTTTGAAGAAAGAAACTGAAGAAAATATTATAATACCAGTAAGATTAATATAGTAAAAAAGCCATCCTACTTAAAAGAATCTACAGATTTAATGAAATCCCCATAAAAATGCAACATAATTCTTTACAGACCTTAAAAGAATATACAATTTCATATGGAAAAACATTATGTCCAGGACAGCTAAAATGATTCAATACAATGAAAGAAAATCCAACCCTATTAAAATCCCTGATTTCAAGATCTATTACAGAGCTGTAATAATAGGACTCAGATGCAGATATGTGTACTAAACCAAGGAACAGAAGTTTCTGACCCCTCTGGTTGAATTAGGGAAAAGCTAGAAGAAGTTGAGAAGGAGGGTGACCCTGTAGGAAGACCAGCAGTCCCAATTAAGCTGGACCCCTGAGATCTCTCATACACTGTATGACCAACCAGGCATCATACACCAGCTGATATGAGGTCCCCAGCACATATACAGCAAAGGAATACCAGGTCTGGGTTCAATCAGAAAAGATGCACCTAACCCTCAAGAGACTGGAGGCCCCAGGAACTTTAGAGATCTGGTGGGATGAATGAGGTGGGGACATCTTCCTAGAGGCAGGGAGGGCAGGGAGCAGGTTGGGATGTGGTACAGACAGAGGGTGGACCGGGAGGGGAGTAAAATCAGGAGTGTAAAAATAAATAAATAATTTTTAAAAGACACATCGTATGGGCATTAAAGCATACAGTTTGATCAATGAAATCCAGTCTAAGGCCCAGACATAAATCTGCACACTTATGAACACTTTATTTTTGATGAAGAAACTAGAAATACACAGTGGAAAAAAGAAAGCATTTTCAACAATATTTATGTTCTAACTTGATTTCTACATGTAGAAGAATGGAAATAGAACTGTATCTATCATCCCGTGCAAAACTCAAGCCCAAGTTGATGAAAGAGCTCAACATAAAACCTGACACACTGAACTTTGTACAAGAGAAAGTGGGAAATAGTCTTTAATGTATTAGCACAAGAGAGAATTTTTTGAACAGAACAACAATAAGACCAGCAATATGATCAATAATTGAAGAAAATGTTATCTCATGAAACTGAAAATCTTCTGTAAGGCAAAGAACACTGTCAGTAGGAGGAAGTGGAAGTTTATAGAATTGGAAAAGATTTTCACCAACTCCTCATCTGACAGAGGACTAATATCCAAAATATATAAAGAACTTAAGAAGCTAGATGTCAACAAAATATTCCAATTACAAAATGGCATGCACATCAAAACAGACTTTACAACAAAGCAATCCCGTGTTGCTGAGAAACACATAAAGAAATGTTCAACCTTCTTAGCCAACAAAGAAATGAAATGAAAACTACCATGAAATCCTATTTTATAACTATCAGAATGACTAAGAATAATAATAATAGTGACAGTTCATGCTAGTGAGAATGTGGTGTAAAGGGAAACTTCTTGTTGGCTGGAGTGTAAACTTCTACAGCTACAATGGAAATCAATATAGCAGTTTCTCAGAGAGTTGGTAATCAATCTTCTTAAAGACCCAACCATACTACTCTTGGGCATATACTCATAGGATGGATACCTGTTAAACTATATTCATCATGGTTTTACTCATAATAACCATAAACTTGTAACAATATGAATATTACTCAATGAAAAATGAATAAAGTGTGGTAGATTTGTATAATGGAGTATTACTCAGCTGATATAAACAATGGCATTATGAAATTTGTAGATAAATGTATGTAACCAGAAAAAAAATCTTGAGTCAGGTAATCTAGACCTAGAAGAACAATATAGTATGTATTCAACCATACATGCATATTAACTGCTAAGTAAATGATAAGTGACAATTCATAGACTTAGAAAGGTTAGATGAAGAAATGGGCTATAGGAGTCCTGGATCTTCTTGGGCAGGGGGAGAAGGACATTTTTTGGGTGAATTAAGGGAGTGTGGGGATGGGAATAAGTGGGATTGGGTTGATGTGTAGTGATGAAGTGAGAGTTAGGATTAAGAGAGTTGGAATTGTGTGCATATACAGGTGTGGGGTGGAAATCTCAATCAGAGGAAACTTCATTAAAGTTGATCCCAGTGAAGGCTTCAAGTTTCGTAGAGTACAAACTCTGAACTGGCCATCTCTTATAGCCAAACAAGGCTTAAAGTGGCTAAACTTGGCTATAGGGGTCTGCAAACAACCCATGATCATGATAGAACATAGGGATGCCCTCCACAAACTGACAGCATGACCTCATTGCCAAGGACAGCATCCACAAAGCTCATAAAATGTCAAAAGGTCAGGTTGTGCATGTTCTCCTTCGTTCCACATTCCTACATCCTAGCCTCTTTGGCGTAGGGAGGTACTCTGCAGGGTACCAAAACTAACACAAGAGCACCAACACAGCCACAAATCCTTTGAACCACAATTTGTCCTCCCTGAAAGATGTGCCAAGGCAATGTGGTGCCAAACTTAGGAGAATAGCCAACTAATATTTCATTTAACTTGAGGATCACACTAGGAAAGGAAGTCCACACCCAGCCTTGCTCTGATGGCTAGGAACTGGATACTGGATAGCCCAGAAACCTAGAGTAGAACCAAGCAAAACTAGCAAAATCAATCAATCAGTTAATCAATACAATCAATGAAATGTTTCTCAAAGATATTCTGTTATACACATACATCTGTTCCATGTCAAGTCAATATCATAGAGGCTTCTTCAAGCAGCAGAAAAGTATAAATGCATAGACACACTGAGAATCATGATGGGAAGAGAGAGTCTAAATTGAAATTTTCCATCAAATCCCTCACAGGGCAACTTGGGGAATCCTGCGGAAGAGAAGGAGAAGAAATTCTATTAGGGCTCATATAAGCTTTGTGACTGAAGTCTTCTGCATATATTTTGTGTCTGTTAATTTGATGTTTCTTAGGAGTCCTAACAGTGAGAGCAGATGTGTCTACAACTCTTTTGCCTGCTCCTGAAACTCTTTTCCTTCTATTGTGTTGCCTTTTCCTGCATACATAAGTGCCTTTTCTGAGTCTCATTTTACCTAGTTTTGTTGTATTTGATTGTTGTCCTTTGCTGATGGAAGAATGAAAAGGACAATAGGGGGAGCTGGAAGCACTGAAGGTCAAGGTGTATAAGAATAATCTATTTTTAAAAAAGTGATTCATCCTAAAAATATAAACTTAGAAAATACTGAAACACCTTAATAATTATATTTTACATTTTCAATGTTAAGTCATTAGGAGAGAAAAATTAAGGTTCAGTTTTTGAGATAATAAATAATAGTGAAGAGTCTTAATTTATCCATCTCTCATATCAAATTATGAATTGAATTTATAATCCTAGATGATGGAGATCACACAGCATCTTCCCCCAACCCAAACATTGACATGCATTCTTACTTTCTTCCCATGTAGAAAGTGCTTATGAAGTTTACTTTTAAAGGGCTTCACTTTACAAATAAGGACTTGCTGAAAAACTGTCCTAGGCTATGACAAGGTTCTTTTAGTCTATATACTTTGAGCATCCCTAACCTGCATATCAACTCCTAGACTCAGCATCCATAACTGCATATTAATAGATAGATTCTCATAGTATCCCTAACCTACAGAATTTTCCTGAAGCCTAATTTCTTATATGCATAGTTTATATATTATTGCATATCTTTTTATATTATATAATTTAAGTGTGTCATGATTTACATATTCAAACTAATGTTATAAAAGGCCATCTTGTAGTTAGGTGTCATTATGAGCAAGGTAGATAATTATTTTAGTTCATGTTTCTTGCCTCAGGTGTGTGTAAATATCATTGGGAACAGTATCTTTGAGTTGTTGGTTGGTAGGCCATGTGAGACTTGAGATCCTCACTTGATGATGATGGAAAATTTTTTTCATACATTTCAGTGTAAGAAAGCCTGCCTTATTTCTTCATTGATAGATACTCTAATATATTCTGGTCAGAAGAATTGTATCCATTCTGAGTATTATCCATTTATTTCTAATATTCATTTTAGTTGTCTTATTAGTGACTTTTGGTGACTATCATATGCTTATTCATATTGTATTCATTTGTTGTTTCTTGTTCCTCACAGAGGATCTTGGCATTCTAAACTAATTGTAGTTTTCTTTGCACTTTACACTTAGAATGAATATAGACTAATTTTTTGAGACAGTACTGATTTATTATTAAATGTTCTGACAAAATTATGAATACCATTCATTTTTACATTCAAGAATTAGTGAATTTTAATGTCTTCAGGTTGTGGGGTGTTTTCTTTCTGCCATATGTATCTTCATGAGTGTGAAAACAAAAGGCTTAAACATATCCTAATTTAATTTAAAAAAATTAGTAGCTTATTAAGAGAGAATATGACAGAGCTTGATAGTAATCATGAGAGTCTAACATCAGAAGTGATCCAGAGGGATGCAGGGAGAGGACAATGGAAAGTGATGGGAACTTAAAAAGATTGGAGAGAGTTGACTTTGTCAGTTGTCAGCTGATTTTTAAAATAACATTGGCAGAACAATGGAATGGAGATAGCGGTATTGAAGGAGACAGTTTAATGAATCAACATCCCAAAGTTTTGAAAAGAATTTATCTCAAGCATTTATTGAAGATGGAGAAATAGATGATACCCGTAATAGTCTTAGCTGTACTTCTAGAAAATTTCAAAGTACAAAGTTGAAGATCATCCAGCGTCTTTCCCCAAACTGAACAATGAGAATATGCATTCTTATTCTCTTCTTCCAAAGAAAACATTTACTGAATGGGATTTTAATAGGCTTCATTTCCCAATAAAGGAGACTCACTGAGAAGCAGGCATAGGCTAAGATGAGGTTCGTTTACAGTGTGTACTATTATACATTTGGCGATTGTTACTGTGTTTCTATGACTCTTCAAATGTGGGCTTGATTAGACTAGGTACACTAATAATTGGAGGACATTTTCTGATCTGTGACATACTGTTCTTGTGTCTCTTGCCAGAGGATGTCCTGTACAAGGGGAACCTCTCTTGCTTATTTGTTTTCATATCAGGAAGGCAGTTGCCCTATGATGTATAGGCACAACACCTCCCCTGTTGTGTGATGTGCAGTGAGCCATTTCCAAAGAATGTCTCTGTGACTTGAGTTGCCAAGCAATCACATTCTGTTCCAGTAAGCCATGCCTCAGCTAGAATGGCACCTCTGCTCTTCCAATGCAATTTCAAGTGGGCAATTTCTTTTTCTACAAATGGCCAGCACTGTAACTATATTTAAGGACTTTATTTATTCTGTCATTAGTTTCTGGACAAGATTTTATTTTTATAAGGTATGTTTAGTCTAGGTCTCAGAAAGTCTTGTAGAGTCTGACCTATAACATCAGAAACTTCACAATCTACCCCTAAAACATCCATTGGGTTACGGAACCCAATGAGCCTTTTATTATTTTGGTCATTCTTACAAAGAATTTCTGTCCCGTCTAACTGATACAGACATGAATTGCACTGTTATTATGTTGCCACCAGTGTCCCTTATTGCAATGCATCTGGACAGAGGATTCACAATAGGCCAGTTCTGTAGCAATTCTCAAGTCTGCTTCTTCCAAATACAAAAGAATCCCCATCCCCTGTCCTTGTGTTTCTCACTATCAAACATTCTGTTCTATTCTTCATATCAAAATTTATTATAGGTCACACATTTAATGTAGTCATCTTGAACATTTCAGCCTTTTAAAATATAACATGTAGAGCAAAGAAACAGTAGGGCAGGGGATTTAATTATTTTGTAATTATAAAAACAATCTTAATATATATATATGTATATATATATATATATAATGAAAAACAGGCCATAACTATTTCTAACCATGCAACTTAGCTTTGCTACATCCTGAAATGATCACCACTATTTGTATTTTCAAATGTTTATTTATATTTATTTCACAACATTTTATGCCAGGTTATAATTTCTGATTATGTAGAATCATAAAAAGAGTATATCACTCTTTAACTGTCCACAAATAAAATAACTTATCTTCTGATATATAACCCTAAACATTCTCCATTATTATGAGGAATAAAATAGGACATAGGTAAAATTATAGTGTCTGTATATAGATGAGAAATTAAGCATGTTACAAATATAAACTTGGGACAAGAACTAACCTTAGTGTGAAAGGCAAACTGAGCTTGAGTTTCTCCTGTCAACAAAGATGCATCAATTAGTGTCTCAAATTATTATCTTATCATAATATAAACTATGTAGATGTTCCTAGAAAAATATACTAATACTTTTTTTTATCTTCACATCATTTTTCTAGTGGTAAATTACTTAGCTTTTAAAAAAAATATTGGAAGGGAGTTTAAAATGGCTTTAAGATTAGAGTAACTGCTGTGCAAGTTTGATGACATCATTGGTTCCATAGACTCCATGCTGGAAAGTTGGACTCTAATCATCACACGCGTAATATGACATGTACATGTGCAGACACACACGCAAATGCACATGCACTTGGATCCGCACACCATACATACACGCAGGCACACACACTACACACAAACATATACTTTTAAAGGTGGTTTTGTTTTGTTTTGCTTTTCTCGCTTTGCTTTCATTTACTAGTAATGATGACACATGCCTATAATTACACCACAAAACTGAGACAGGGCCGACAAGTAGGTGGCCAGAGCTTCACATGTGAGAGCTTCAGAGCAGTTAGTTCAAGACTAACCTGAAAAATGTGAGAATTTGTCTCAAAATCCTAAGAACTTGAAATATAGCTTGGTAGATTATGGCTTTGATCTTCAGGGCTGAATTATTTTATTAAAATTTCAGGTACTTCTCTATTAAATGATTTTCATATAACCAAATTGTGATTAATTTTTAGAATTCATTTTGTGTTCAAATGTAAGATTTCTAAACTGTACACCTTATCTCTTACTTTCTAAACCAGAACAAGCATAGGAACATTCAATGTATCTGGTGTTATATGTTGTATGTTTTCATTTTAAATGTTTTTTATAGCATTATAATATTCCTGGGTTTTCCAGATTACCTCCTTGGAATATTAGGGGATAAAGACTTAGAAACCTTGAGTAAGACCTTCACTGGTGCTTTTGCACAATTTATCATTCCTCTTTCAGGTGGCATAAATAGCTGTTGCTGAGCTGTGGCTAAGACTGAGTGTGGACTACAATAGTGTCGACTTCTTCCTCCTCTGTGAAGCCATACCTGTTCCTTAAACACATTCTTGAAAGATAGTTTCCCTTATTTGTGTAGTTTTCATTAGACAGCTACATTCTTTCCTTTTTGGAGGATATTTTTAAAAGGATAGAATCAAAATAGTATTATAGGATGTTCTAGGTCTTTTACTATTTAAAACTTACTGATCCATGAGCATGGGGGAAACTTTCCATTATCTGATATCTCTTTGATTTATAATACTTTTTTGTTGTTTTATGTTGTATTTTTTCAGGTTTTGTTCTGTTGTTTTTGTTTTTTGTTTATTTAATCATAAAAGTCTTGTTTAGAAGTTCCCCAAGACACTTAATACTTTTTAAGGTTACTATGAATGATGGTGTTTCACTGATTTACTATTTAGTAAATTTCTGATTTAAACAAAGAAGGAATACACACTTTATGAGTTAATGTGTATGTTGCTACTTGCTGAGTTTATAAGATATATGAGTATTTTTATGGAATATTTAGGCTCACTTATTTTTACTATCATATAATCTTTAAAAAGAGAAACTTTGACTTCTTCATTTCTAATGTCCCCGTCTTCATTCAATTGTAATATTTTCCTACTTGTTTATAAATGTGGTAGAAAACAAGAGTCCATAGAGTATGACCAAAGGTGAGCACAGCAAGTCATTGGTTCCATAATAGTTGATAAGTAACTAGATGATGGGCAGCACACACTGTAAGGAAATTCTAGGTGATAGAATGATTGTCATCCTTGCAGAAATAAGGCACTGACTGCTAAATATTCTTCACTTAACTCAGTATGATAAGCATTCTCTTATTATAAATTTCAACTTTTAATGTTGCAGACTATCGTCAATTATGGCTAATTGCAGATGTGGAGAGAAGAAAACTAAAGTAGTAAAAAATGAAGGAATTTTATATTAATATTTAATTTATTTTATATTATACTAGGAAAGTGAATTTGTCTTATTAGAGAAGAGTGAAAATGTGTGACATGGACAAGTCAAAGGACCTGCACTGACAATCATAAAGAGAAATAATAAGACATAATATATTGAATTTTAAAGAAATACTTAGGTTTCTAAGAAACCAAATGAAAGACCCAGAACTATGTTCAATTCTGTGGTAAAGAAAATGCATTTAAGTCTAATCAAAGGGCAGTTGTTTACAACTGAGCTGTTAGTGTCACTTATTACACCTATTCTGATATCTTGCCATACTGGTTGTTGTCACATTTCATATGCGTTACAGGTGAGTACAACTATCAATTGCTACCCTAACATGTCAACCAACCTACTGTTTTATCTACCTTAGAACCTTGACTTAAAGCTGGAGGCTTTTAAGACTTATCCAGCTACAATCAGGTGACTGCTGAGACATCCCTGTAAGATTTATTTGGCAACAGGCACTTAAGCCCCCAACTTCGACAGAAATCCAAGTGCTACCTAAAGCATCTATATTTTGGAAAAAGTCACATGAAATACTTTAACAATTGGAAGAATTTCTCTCAAAATGAATGAAATCATGGCTGGTGTATGATAAACTTAAAATTTATCACATTAATTTACTAAATCAGCCACGTTTCTTACAGCATTCTAAATGTTAAATTATATCTACCATTAAGTGGGGCCATCATCCCTCATCAAAGAAGCCTTTTTGTACAGAAAATGGAAACCATTACAGAAAACAAAAACTGGAGACAAAGTGCTTTGTGGAAAACCCAGCACCTGTGAGTTCATGTACATTATAGCGAAAATCTCTACAGCTCAGGGAACATTGTAGAAGAGGGATTACAAAGACTTTAAAAGCTGGCATTCTTGAAAATCTGTTTTCAAATTGCCTTTCATAAAAATGGGTGCAAAAGCACAATGATGGCAATATCAGTGCACTATTAAGACAGTGAAAAATTTCATGTGCCAAAAGTTATAGGTAGGTAAAAGTAACTGTCAGAGGTTAATTTTAAAGAAATGATCTGCATATGGATTGTCTAATACACACTGTACATCATGGAAACTATATCCACAAACAAAATAAAATGGACTCAAGTTGTATCCATATTTTTAAGATACAAATATACATAAATAAACACATATATAAAACAATATTGAAGTGAGTTTGAGAGTGCAGTGACTGAAGGGAGAAAAGACAGCCTATAGTGCTATAATTAAATTTCTAATAATGTATAGGGGGAATACCCGTATGGGGGGGCGGGGAGGGAATGTGGGCTTAAGGACAGGAAACCAGGAAGGTGGATAACATTTGAAATGTATGTAAATAAATATATCTAATGAAAAACTTAATTTTTTAAAAAATTATAATAGTAATAAATAAAAATATTTTGAACTTATAATAGTGGGAGTTCAGGAGGGGCCAAGAAACAGTAAATATAGAAATTATCAATTACATTACTGGAGGTTTTCTCTAAGATTTCCATATCTCAAAATTGTATTACAGACCATTTTCCACATAGACAAACAATGAATAAAGAATATTTCATGCTGAGGTCTCAGGTTATGAAGAGCGATAAAATATATTGCATGCTTGTATATATTTTGAGTGTATGTAATGTGCATGTATGTGTGTATGAGTGCATGTGTGTGTTTGTGTGTGTGTGTGTGTAAATCATGTATAGATCACGTCACTGGCGATATATTTAGAGATTTGAGCTTATTTACATTTGAAAAGAGCCTCCAGCATTGGTCTTTCTCATTTTTTTTTTTTTTTGGTCACAAGATCTCTTTTGATCATTGCTGAACAACATGTCAGGAATATCTGGCCAATAAGCTTCTGTTAACTACTGTCTCCGACTCCCATCTCCATCCAGGTAGAAGCTTCTGGTCTAGGGATGCTTGTGCAAAAATACCCAGTTTTGTTTGTTTTTTAAAGTATGTTTCAATGACCCAAATTCATGTCGTAAACCTTGTACTCAGTTGCATAAGAACTGATCTTTTCAGGTCATTTTGTATATTCTAAATACCATGGTACATCTCTAACTTCATGTGTGATGATTAAGTTTGATTGGTAATGGAATTTTATTTAGAACTTTGTATGGCGCAGAATTCTAGGCACAACTCTGAGGGAATATTTAATGTCATCAATTTTGGCTTCACTTTGTAAACTGAGGTGGGTAAGCTAGTACTATAACTGGGCTATAGAGGTAGAGACAGAAAAATGCCACTTTCCAAAGACTATGGACAATCATGAACAAGGCACATTGGAGTGTACGCAATAGTTTTATTTGTTATATCATTTATTAGGATAGAAGACAATGTATAACATACAGAAAAAATGTGGGAGCAAGATGTTGTAATAATCTCTTCTCTTATAATTAAGTGGAAGGTAGAAGGGATGATTAAAATTGAATGACCTTATAATCCCTTCAGTCATCCCCCACCATTTATATGTGGTGGTAGTTCTGTTTTGTCCTGTGAAATGAAACATAAAATGTCATTGAGATGATAGATTCACTTCACTTCAGATAAGAGTAATATTTCAGTTTATCTTCTTAACTCTACACAAAGAATTTCTTAAGTAATCAAAGTATAGGGATGTGAGTGGTACTACCTTATTATCAGGTGTATTTTAGCTTCTTTATCTTTCTTCATGTAAGCTTTGTAGTGCATCCTGTGCAATTTTATATATATATATGGCAATGCTAAGCATTTGGATTGTCTCTCATAGGAAATTAATCAAACATTATTTTTGCATTAAAATAAAAAAGCATGTTGACAGTGGTGCAGGGCTTATACACGCAGAATGTCTAATGGATGTATAAATTAAATCATTGCTTTTAATGATCTTTGCAAAAATAATAATTTCATAGCAAGAAATCCTCTAAGACTTAAAGACCATGGGAAGAAAGGCAATATTGTGGAAGTCTTACAGAGGCTAATTAGTCTGTCATACTTACCTGTATATATATAGAACATAAGTATTTGGGTATATGTGTGTGTGTGTTTGTGTTTGTGTGTGTGTGTCTGTATGTATGTCTATATATTAATATATATGTTTGTATATATGCATAAATTTAAGTATAATTTAATTAAAGTGTTGGATAAAAAGTTTTTCCATACTCTAATATCATTTTGTGCCCCAAACTGCTCTGATATTGATAAATTTATGAAATAAGTGAATGATATCATCCTTCCATTCATTTGATGACTAAATACATCTTGGCTCACCTATAGGACCTTCCTCCCGCAGAGCAATGGATGAAATTTTAAAATTTTCTCTGTTATCACATGTTTTCCTATTGCAGCCACCTAGGAATTCTTTCGTAATAGGTGATTTTCCAGATGAATTTATTGAATATGTACACATCTTTAAATCCCCAGATCTTTTGTCAATACCTTTACAAAATATATTGTCATTTCCAAATATTTCATGATAGTTGTCTATCATGATTTGTATAACAGACATCTGTAAAAACACAAAGTAGAACAAGATTGTCGTTTCACATAGTTTACAAAGTTGAAATTTAAAAATGAAATCCAAAACTATAAGGAAAATAACAGTTGTCACAAACAGATAGGAACCCATGAAATGAAGTTTCTGAGGTGGAGACTCTAAGTTCTCTTCATTTTACCAAAACTTGTCAAAATTTAAGGTATATTGCAAAGAACAGAAGAACTACTTAACCAAAGCAACGTTTCAGACCTGATGTGCCGCCAAACACTGTGAGTGAATCAAATTAATGACTGTCATTTGTTGATTTTTTGTGGGGGTAGGGGGATGGGGAATTCTGTTGAGATGTTTTGAATGGGATGCCATTCTAGATCCAGGCATGGAAATACCCTCTTTGTGACAACTTTCTGGTGGTTTAAGTCCCTTGGCCCTCCTTGTGGAAGTATGCCACTGCTTAGAATTTGTAGTTACAAAGGCAGGTGCCCATTCTCAATGCACTTTCTCTGCTACATTTTTGCTTCCCAAGATAAGAACCATCAACTCTCAGCTTCCTCTTTGCTTTTGCTTCCTTTCTGCAGTCGTGCTCCTCTGTCATGACATTGAAGTGCAATACTCACTTAACATTCTAAGTCCCAAATAACCACTTACTTCAATAAGTTTCTCTGGTCATATTGTTTTGTCTTTTATTGGTTATTTTATTTATTTAGATTTCAAACCTTATCTCACTTCACAGTTCACCTCCACCGACCCTGTATCTCCTCCCCCTGCCTCTATAACAGTGGTCCCTCCCTCACCTACACACTCCGGCCTCAACACCCTAGCATTCCCTAACCCTGGGTCATCAAGCCTCCTTAGGACTAAGTGGCTGCCCTCCTAGTGATGCCAAATAAGGCCATCCTCTGCTACATATTCAGCTGGAGCCATGGGTGCCCCCATGTGTACCCTTTGGTTGGTGTTTTAGATCCTGGTGTTTTTATTAAGGCAATACAAAGGTGGCTGAGAAAAGAAGTTGGTAAGAAGGCGGAGTTTAATGGAGAAAATGCCTCCATCAGATTGACCTATTATATAGAGAAGTCTAAAGGATATTGTCCTGATTAACCTTGGAATTTGTAGGGCTGAGATCTCAAGGATGGTGCCACCCTTGACCTGTTAGTCAGAAAAAGAAAGATATGAGGGACAAGGCACAACTCCTACTCAGCTTCTACTTCAGTTCTTGCCTCTAGGTTCCTGCCCTGCTTCAGTTTGGGCCCTGATATTTCTCAGGAGTTAGCTGTTAACTGCAAGTATATCATGGATTGTAACCTGTCTTCCATAAGTTGCTTTTTATCAATGTTTTGTCACAGCAATCATAGGAAATTATGACACTTTCTAAATTGAGCAACACTGATAAGTTACTTTTCTTCTGAGATGATAGCTTAGATTAAGTCAACTCTACTCATCACATACATTTCTTCCCAGGATGCACCTAAATTTATGTTTGAGGAGTCCTGCACAGAATAGGAAAGAAATGATTCTTAGGAAAATCACATTCAGATGATTGCCTTAATTTATATGCAGATTGTACAGAATAGTTTTGTTTCTTTGTTTTCATACTTGACCATTCAAAAGAATATATTTGAAAAGAACTGCCCATAACAGAAGAATCATTAATAGTTATTAAGAATGAAAAATGAATTTTGTTGCTTCATTTGGACATGTGGCTCGATACAGGCTTGGATTTTAGGTTTCCAGTAACTTGGTAATTAGAAATTACCTACAAAAGGTAGTTTCTAGTCCAAGTCAAGTTGAGTCCTGGGTGAGAATCTTATTCAAATTGTCTCTTGGGTTATCTTCCTCCATTGTGTGTAACATCATTATATCTTCCTGTGTACCTAATCTCTGGAAATTACTAGTTAAAATGTACCCTGCTTTCTTTCATTTTTTACTTTTTTGTTGCCTTTTATAATTTTCAAAATATATGTCCGTTTTTGAATCTTTTAAAATTTATCATCATGCTCCCAAGTAACTCTCATTTTATTTTTTAACCCTTCCATATATCCCTTGGTAACAATCACCCTCCCACAACTTCAAAAATTAAAATTAAAGTTTTAAATTTAAATTAAAAATTAAAACTCAAACAAAAAATTAAAATCCTTTTTAAAAAGGCAGTGTGTGAGATGTGTTGTGCTATACTATGTCACACATTATACCCTTTTGTCCAAACAGGTTTACTTGCAAATGTACATTGAAACTAAGTCACTGGCCTGCTTCAAGTCCTCTGGATTTTGTTACACCATCAATACTGAAACCTCCCAGACACGCCTCTCCTTCTTTATCCTGGGATCTTGCTGTAGCCTTTGATCATTGTGATCCTTCAGCTTTGAATCTGCAGGACCTCCCCCTTCATATGCTCCAGCAGCAGGAGCTAGGCCCCCTACATATATGTAGCAGATGTGCAGCTTGATCTTCAGGTATCTCCCCTAACTATTAGTGTGGGGGCTGGCTCTGACTCTGATGTCTACCACTGGATTGCTTTCTTTAAGCTGGGTTGCTCTGTGTAGCTTCAGTGGGAGGAGATACACTTATTCCTGTTGTGAATTGATGTATGAGTGTGAGTTGGTGTTCATGAAAGTTCTACGCTATTAAGATAGAGGAAGTGGAGGGAGGAAGGGGTCGTGAAGATGGGACTTGGAGGAAGGGGCTGTAATCAGGATATAGAGTAAATAAATTAGTGAATAAATATCAATGCGTATGGGTTTAAAATAAAATTAACACTACAGTAGACCTGATGAACTGCTCCTGAAATACATTAGTGGTAAAATAATTGAAAGTATACAAAATAATATACACCAATTTGTCACCTACATGCTCACACACATGCATGCACATACACACACATAAAACATATATGCATATACACACACATATATATATATGAAATGTACTTTTATATGACCATTAATTCACTTGGTGTGAATATGTAATACGATAATAGTCTAATTACTGTGAAACACAACTATTATATACTCCAAAAATATGGCTGGAATGAAAAAAAAAACAAGCAAAACCTAGATAATCAGGATTTTTTTAAACTTCACTCTTGTTGTCTTTGACTACAATTGTATATGAAGCATACTGTTGGCCAAAATCAATATCTATGAAGAAAGAAGGAAAGAACAGAAGAAAGAATAAATGATTCACTTATTTTAAACTACATTAACAATCTTTCTTCCCAAATCTTCCTAAAACAGATCAATACATATTCTACTCCACTCCAGAAGAATGGAATCCTAGGGTTTCCTTTTACAGAAATGATCTTTCTAAAGTTTTCCTACTTCCTGCATTACAATGGGAATTTTGTTCCCATAGGCAAAAGTCAGATCCCCTTACCTTTCTTGATACATCACTGCCAAACAATGTGTTTTTTGTAGTCTGATTCCACAAAACATAAGGAGCTATGCGGTTAGATAAACTGTTACTGTCTAAATTATTCATGGATGACTCTCGTATTATTACCAATACGCGAATGAAATATTTCAGAAGGATAAAGTTTGCCTGAGGAATCTTCAGTAAAAGCCTAAACAAAGAAAAGGGATAATTTTATTTTATACCATAGGAAAAGTAATGTTAGTTACAAAACTAATATAAAGAAAACAAGGTAAATGTTTTGTAGACCAACTCATAGTATAATCAGAATTCAAAAGAAGTATAATATACAGGTAGAGAATTCATAAAATATTTTCTGTGAATCATTTTACTGTATAAAATCATGGGAACATATTTTAAAAGTGTGAATGATTTTCTATGTAATAGATATTTGACTGCTACCTACAGAAGCTAGAGGAAGATGTCAGGACATTGATATTAGAATGAATGAGATTGTTGCAGACCATGTGGGTTCTGTGCATGAAAACATCTAGTGTTATTAAGCATCAATCCATCTTCCCAAGCACCATGGAGTGGAGAAACATTTAATATCTAATGTAGGATAAATCCATGTAACATTCTTGTGACACTCTAGAACGTAAGGAGTAGAAAGCACTCTAGTGACCTTACACAATGCAATTATAAAAGCTTCTGCTACAGGTAAGGCAGAGATGCATGGCTTCTGGGTAGCAACTGGAGCTCAACCCTTCTGTTACATACAAAATCATTCTATGGCATATCGCACAGAAAAATGATTCAAAGAAGTCAAAGCTATACCTGACCTAGACTGTTCGAGGTAGTTATAGTTGAGAAAGAAGTATTCAGTAATAGCTTGATGTTCTAATCAATGACATATATTTAACTTGTCAAATATTCATAGTAACATGGTAATAATACTAGGATGCAAATAATCCACTGGTATTTTTTAATTTGTTTCACACAGGAACTAAACCAGTAATCTAGGGTGACCTGCACCCAAGGTGTTGCATAGGCTGTCTTCTAAACTGTGAGAGTTATAAAGGAGAAGACTCTCAGGTGGGATTTCAGACATGGTTCAACACTCTAATGTGGGAAATGAACATGTTTAAAGTGACAATACATGTCTGTGCTAAGGAAACCTCTTGGCATGGGACATCATTCCAGCTTATAATACTGTAAATACAAGCCTATGTACCTTACAAAAGCACTGCTTCTATATTGGTACAGTTCCCCAAGTGCTTACTGTATCATTACCTTTGGATGATATTAATTTTTCCAACCAGCGATCCTTCATCTGAGACGCTAAGCCAATTTTCATATAAGTCAGAAGTAAGTAAACTTCCTTCAATGTTTGTAATGAAGTCCTTTTTTTAATGGAAACAAAGAAGTAATGGTCAATGTACATTTTAGAAAGAACTTGAAAAGCATTTTTGTTTAAAATTAGCATTTTAGACCAGTGATTCTTAACTTGTGGGTCATAATCCATTAGGTGGTCATATATCCTATATCTTCCATATCATGTATTCTCTCCATTTTAATTTATAATTCTTATCAATAGCAAAATTTTAATTGTGAGAAAGCAGCAAAATGATGTAATGGTTAGTAATCACCAAACCATAAGGAAATATATTAGTGTTACAGTATTAGGATGGCTGAGAATCATTGGTTGAAAGCATACTTCATAAAAGATTCCCAGACTTCTATCTCCCCAGAATCTTGGATCAAATGTGGAACCTATATACAGGATCTTGTGTTTTCTTACCGAAGACTAGAATCAATGAAGCAGAGTCCTAGTTGCTATAGCAATGAAATAAACCTACTGTCTGTTCAGATTGCCTCTCCTGACTTCTAGTCCACATCATGACTTGCAATCATAGATCTGCACTCCAATTCCCAGTCCAAAGCTCTCTCTGCCTTGAAAAAAGGCAGATGCTATGTGGAATATCCAGACAGGAGCCTATCATAACTGCCCTCTTAGAGGCTCCATCCAGCAGCTGACTGAAATAGGATATGAAGAGCCACAGCCAATCATTGGATCTTATGCATAAATCAAGGACTTGTGTGTAGAAATGGGGGAGATTCCATGCCCTGAAGGAGATAGGAAGTCCATAGGAAGAGCTACAGAATCAACTAAGCAGCAGCACTGGGAGCTATCAAGGACTGAATTACTATCTAAAAATCCTACAGAAGCTGCAGCGTGACCTACAGCACCATTTATAGCAAATGCTTAGTCTCCTTGTAGGTCCTCCAACATGTGGAGCAGGGGCTATCTGTAAGCTGTTGACTGTGAAACCCTGTCCCCATCTGGCCTTAGGGGGAGAAGATGTGCTAACCCTGAAGAGAGTTGATTGCCAGGGTGGGAGGATAACCCAAGGGCCCCTAACCTGGCTCAGAGACTCTGTGAGGGGATAATAGGTAGGGAGCAGCATACATGACACAAAATGAACAAACAAAAAAATGTAAAACGATGATGATGATGATTATCATGATGATGATTATTATGATCATAATGATAGTAACTCTTTAAAAATCTACCAAATCAAAAAAACCAAAACCAAAGTCCTATTCTTGGAAATAGGCAACTATCAAAAAATGACAGCACCCAAAATTAACTCATCCTGACTGTATAGTTGTTGAATCTGTACTTCAGGCTCACACAGAGTAAAGCTGTAATATACACGTACATCTTGCTTACCGACACAGCTGGAATAGTGGTGAAGCTTACTTGTTTTCCATGTGAGAAGGTCTCGTAGTTTTATGTTTTTTTCTTAAAAATTGTAAACATTCAACTATTTAAATTCAGTTGTAACCATCAGATTGTTTGAAGAAAAGCAACTGTCTTTTGCATGAAATACCAGAATGAAGTATCATGTTGTACTAAAGTTAGCAAGCCATAAAAATGAAAGAATCCCAGGTGCCCTTGTACTTGGTTTGAATACACATGGCTAACTTGAGTAAGGTCTCAAGTTTCTGGCAATGAGAACCAGACACACTTGGCAAGCTCAAAGACCAAGGAAGGATCATTCAGTACACCTTTGCCTAATGTTAGTAAGCATAGTTAATCCCAGAGCATTATTTTCACTCTTTATGTCTGGGCCATAGCTCCACAATCTTGTGAAAGGTGAAATCAGATCATGGCCCTAAGTAAAAATAAAACAATGATATTTGCTCTAGAGTCACTGAAGCTCCCTGGCAAGTTACAAGTGTTAGACAAGTTAAACGAAGGTTAGGCTAATACTTGAATATTTGACATGGAACTAGAATGGCAATATCTGGCAAAAGTTATAGTGCTGGGTTATTTTTGATTGAGAAGGAAAACCATTTCTTGTATATACAAGACAGAGGATAATATTCAACATCGATAGCCTATTGTAGGTGAGTGTTGGAGTAGTCAATTTGAACTGTTATTTGTGAAGGATATTATTTGGTAAGTATTATTTAATACATGCATTTGATAAAGCACATTTTTACCAACATTATAACTTGTTCAGCTATTAATTCACATGGTTTGTTCAGAGGTGACATCAGTGGGAATATTTGTAATGCCAAAATAAGCCCATCTTATATAAAAGGATATTAACTTCCAACAGAAGCTGTTCACCTGTCTTTATGATGAATATTTGGGTTTGTCATATTTTACCTGAACTTATCAAGAGGTCACGTGTCCATATTTCTAGGAAATAGTCATCATCATGTAATCTCAAAGACAGAAAGCACATATGCATCTCTAGAGGGATGCTTAATGTTGGTGATGTGAAAACCTTCCTTACCATCAGCACGGATGCTGTAACTAGAACACTTTCTTCATTCCAGTCTATGAGTTCTTCACCATCAATCCTCTCTCTGAGGCTCCAGTGTGAATTTTCAGGTAGAATTTCGAATATCTGATCTGATTCTTGTCCTTTCTCTGCAATTACGGATAATATATCCTGTGGGGGATAAGGATAAGCTTGTATTATTAGAGATCCACACATCTGAAGCACAAATATGTCTTTTATTGTGAATCTGAGCTATGGCAGTTTTGGGTGTAGAGGTATAACTGAGAGGGATGAAGAAGACATTGAAATTTTTTGTTTTAGCTTCCAAATACATTTTCTTCCCTCATCCATTTTCCCCCTAATTTATAACATCATGGTTTTGTTGGACTTCTGTTCCCAGAAGCATTTTGGTGAATGGTCCTCTATTAATTTCTGTTTCCTTCTATGAATATCTTTCTCAAGCATGAAATTTTAAGTATATATTGGGATATTTCCCTTCCAGAGATCAACTATTTTACTTACTGTCTGTCTTGGCCTTTATTATGTATCCTAACCTTTGTGTTTTGCAGAAATATTTTTTCACTATATTTCTGAGACTTTTATATCCTTATTTTGTGACTTATTTTCAACAACGTCTACAGATGCTTTCACGTTTAAGAACCCAAGCAAATTTCAATCATTCTTCCATCATTTACTCTGTAAACATGACTGCCATACATAGGTTTACTCCATTTTAAAATGAGTCCATGAATACAAACAAGGTTACCAGAAAATTCTGCTCTAAAATACCTAAGAAATCGGCAGTAATGCTTATGTGTCTGACAGGATAAATTTGTTCACAAACAGCATAAATTCCTATCACAGCTATAGTGCTAAAGTAGATGTTGGATACTAAAGATGTTTCCAAAGAAGATAATCACTCATTTAAAATAGAGTAAACCATATTAGATGGCATTTAAATATAGTCCACTAGCATAAAAGATGTTAATATATATCAAAAAGAGTGTGTTCATCTAATTCATTGATAATATAAAGCAAAAAATTATAGATATTTTTAATTATACGAGATGGAGTAATTTCAGAGGCAATGATATTATGGGAGACTCTAGACAAATATGGAGTCTTAAAGAAGCTGCAAGACTTTCCAGTTGGGGAAATAGTGGGGCACTTCCATAGACTTATTTCCTCCAACAAGCTGGTGGGTTTGGATCTTTGATAGAGTCAGTGCAAAACACGGGAATGTTATTTCTTTTCGTTTTCTTTCAATTACATTATTCAAAATATAGTGGAACTTATTTCTGTTTTAAAATGATCTTACCCTCATGGATAGGTTATCTAAACATTCTTCAGTTTGATTAATAGCTTACTGAGAACAAAGGTGCTGTAGATAGCCAAAATGATACTCACAAGTATTGGAGCAGGCAGCTTACTGTCGACAAAAATGCTTGTAAGATTTTTGCCAAATAAGCATTTCTTTCTTGATGGTGTTGGATTAGAATATACTGGTGGCTTGGTATATATATTGCCTTTCTGTTTCTCTGAATATAAGAAAGAAGGGAAATCTTTTTTGAAAGTGAACTCTCTTAGACCTTGTATATCCTTTGCATTTTATTGCACCAAATCAAAAGGAGATATGTGTTAAAGTACTAGAAGCATAGAAAACATTAAGTAGACACATAATACTCAAAGTCTAACTGAACGGAAAATAAAAATACAAAAGCTATGAAGGAAAAAGACAAAGTCACACGTAAAGTCACTACATTAGACTAATATCTGAATTTTGAATGGATATTCCAAAATATAGTGGAACTGTATCAACGTTCTCCATGTTTTCAAAGAATACAGACACTAGCCTAGACTTTATTACTGGGCAAAAGCATCATTCATGTTAACAGAAGAGGTGTAGCATTACATAGTTTAATCACCAGTAAGTCATTTCTCATCAGCAATCTTGGTCTACAAAAGGCAAACAGCAGTCTCAAGATAACGTACATATACATAAGAGGACAGAAATGATAAATAACCCTGTAGTCATTCAAAAAGGAGGGGGGAAACTATATGTCAACAAAAAATAACAAAGACCCTTTTATACTTCTCATTAATAACCCTAAGCATTAACTCTCTCACACCAATAGTATACAGACTATCAGTTTGGGTAAGAAAACAGATTCCATCTTTCTCCTGCATCCCAAAATACACTTGTTTTAGACACAATTGCATACTCTTGTTTAATATGCAATTGCCTATATTTCTTTGTCTAGGTCTCAGGTCCCATTTAGTTTCTCATGCCCATTGTTATTGCCTTGTTCAGTTAATGTTTAGGGAGTGATGTTGGTGAGGCTTTATGGGTGAGGTCACGGGAACATGGCAGAAGACTGGGAGGAAAGAAGGTAAATAAGAATCAGTTGACTGCTGAAATTCCTTGTAAGATTTATTTGGCAACTGGCACTCAAGCCCCAACTTTGAGAGAAATCCAAGTGCTATTTAAAACATCCATATTTTGGGGGAAAACTCATAGGAAATACTTTCAAAATTGGTAGAATGTCTCTCACCAGGATTGAAATCATGGCTGGTGCTAGAAATCTAGTCTGATTTATATAGCTGGTCTGGTCATAAACTTTAAAATTAATCACATTAATTTAATAAATTAGTTATGTTGCTTACAGCATTTAAATATTAGTCTTATATGGACCAACAAGTGGGGCAATCATCTTGCATCAAAGAAGCCTCTTTGTACAGAAAATGGAGACCATTACAGAAAACAAAAACTGGACACAATTAAGAGATACTTGCATTATGGAAAATCCAGCACCAGCGAATACATGTACATTAGAGCTAAATGCTCTGTATCTCAGGGAGCTCTGTAGAAGAAGGGTTACAAATAGTGTAAAACCCAGCATACTTGAAAGTCTGTTTTGAAATTGCCTCTCATAGAAATAGGTGCAAAATCATAATAATAGCAATGTCAATGTAGTGTTAAGGCAATGCTCAAAATTTCACTTGTCAAAAGTTATAGGGAGCTAATTATGACTGACAGAATATTATTTTTTTTCCAGAAATGACCTGCATATGGATTGTCTAATACACACTGTATATCATGGAAACCATATTAACAAACAGAACAAAATGAACTCAAGTAATATAGATATTTTTAAAGATACAAATATATATAAATAAACACATCTATAAAACAATATTGAAATGAGTTTGAAAGTGCAGTGGGGGTGATGGACTTTAGGGAGAAAAGTCTGGCTACAGTGGTCTAATTCAATTTTTGATAAAAATTTAAAATAATACTAGTAATAAATGAAAACAGTGAACTTATAGTAATGGGAGTTCAGGAGTGACCAAGAACAGTAAATATGGAAATTATCAATTTTTTTACTGGAGGTTTTCTGTAAAATTTCCGTATTTCAAATTTGTATTACAGACATTTTCAAGATAGACAAATCATGAAGAAAGAGTATTTCATGTTGAGGTCTCAGGTGATAGGAGAGATACAACAAATACGCTGTATGCTTCTGTGCATTTCTCAGTGTATGTAAAGCATGCATATGTGTGTGTGTGTGTGAGTGTGTGTGTGTGTGTGTGTGTGTTAAACATGTGCAGCTCACATCACTGTGATATATTTAGTGCTTATTTAGAGCTTTGAGCTTATTACTATATGAGAAGAGCGTCCGGTATTGGTCTTTCTCTCTCTCTCTCTCTCTCTCTCTCTCTCTCTCTCTCTCTCTCTCTCTCTCTCTCTCTCTCTCTCTCTCTCTCTTTTGGGGGGTGTCTCTTTTGATCATTACTGAACAATATGTCAGGAATACCTGTCCAATAAACTTCTGTTAATTACTGTCTCCAACTGCCATCTCCCTTCAGGTGAAGTTTCTGGTTTAGAGATGATTGTGCTACAATACCTATTTTGTTTGTTTTTTAATGTATGTTTTGATGACCCAAATTCATGTCCCAAAGCCTGTATTTCAATTCCTTTAGATGCTGGATTATCTTTTCAGGTCATTTTGCATAGTCTACAGCCATGATCCACCTCTAAGTTCATCATGTGTGAGGATTAATTTTGATTGTTAATAGAATTTTATTTATAACTTTCTATGGCACGGGATTCTACGCAGAAATCTGATGGATTATTCAGTGTCATTAACTTCTGGCCACACATTGGTGGCTGATGTGGGAAAACTAATACTATAACTGGGCTGTAGAGGCAGAGCCTGAAAAACGCCCTTTTCCAAAGACTGTGGAGGACCATGAAGAAGGCACACTGGAGTGTAAGGAATAACCCAAATTAATAACATTAGTTATAATAGCAAACAATGTGAAGCATGCAGCATAAGTATTGTAAGTGAAAACTATTTGTAACTAATATGGTGAAATATAAAATTAACAAAGGATCTTGGAATAATTCTTCTGATATGATTAAATGGGAGGTAGAAGGGAACATTAAAATACAATGACCTTAGACCTTCTTAAGTCATCCTCTACCTCTCCTACTATGTGGTAGTTGTTCTGTTTTCTCCTGCTAAATGAAACATAATATGTAATTATCAGACAAATATTCTCAGATGATAGATACACCTCACTTAATATAAGTGTAATGTTTGGGTATATTTTCTTAACTCTATAAAGAGAATTACTTCAGTTAACAATGTATTTGAATTTGTGTGGTACTACCTGATAATCATTAACCTCTTTATCATACCCACATAGGTTTTGTAGTAGATCCTGTGCAAATTAATACCAATGACAAGATTTTGACAATATTGTTTCTCATAGAAAATTAAACAAACATTAGGATTTTCGTGCTAGGAAAACAAAGCATGTTTACAGTGGTGCAGGCCTAATCTTAAAAAATGTTTAATCAATTTTTAAATCAAGTCATTGTTTCTAAATGATCTTATAAATAATAATTTTTATGGAAGAAATCTTCTAACTTTAAGACCATGGGAAAAAGGGGGAAAAATATAGAAAACAATATTGGTGGATTCTCAAAATAAAGAGTGTGTTATACATACCTGAATGTATCCAGATATATGTAAGTGTATGAGTGTATATATATATATATATATATATATATGTATATATATACATATATGTATGTGTGTGCATGTGTGTATACAAATATATGAATGTATGTATAGATGCATATATTTAAGTATAATTTAATTAAAGCGATATTTAAAAACTTTTCCCATACTCTAATAACATTTTGTGTAACAAAGCTGCTCCGATATTTACAAATTTATGAAATGATGCAATGATTTCACCTTCCATTCATTTGATGAATAAATAAATCTTGTCTTACCAGTAGGACTTTCCTCCTGCAGTGAAGAATGTGAAATACTAAATTTTTCATATTTATCACAGGGATTCAAGTTATGGCCAGCTATGGTTTTTGTCATATTAGGTGATTCACCAGAAGAATTTAGTGATTTTTTATATTTCTTTAAATCTTCAGAACTTTTTTCAATATGCTTAAATAATATATCATCATTTCCAAATATTTGATGGCACGGGTGAATCATGATTTGCATAAGAGATATCTGTAACACCCCAAGACAAAAACAAGGTTGTCATTAAACATAGTTTACAAAATTGAAATTTAAAAATGAAATCCAATACTATGAGGAAAAAAACAGTTGCCAAAACACATAGGAACCCATGAAATGAAGTATCTGAAATGGAGACTCTAAGTTCTTTGCATTTTACCAAACTTATTAAAGTTTCATACCTATTGCAAAGAGCAGAAGAACTAATAACCAACACAAAATTTCAAAAATGATACGCTGCAAAAAACTGTGAGTGAACCAAATTAATGACCATTATGTGTTAATGGTTTGTGTGTGTGTGGGGGGGTGGCTGTTTATTGTGATGTTTTGAATGGGAGGCCTCTCTAATTCCGGGCATCATAATACCCTCTCATTGGCAATGTTCTGGTGCCTTGGCCATCCTGGTGGAAGTATGCCATTGCTTAGCATTTGTAGTTACAAAGGTAGGTGACCATTTCCAATACACTTTCTCTGCTACATTTTTGCTTCCCAAGGTAAGAACCATCAGCTCTCAGCTTCCTCTTTGGTTTTGCTTCCTTTCTGCAGTCATGCTCCTCTGTCATGGCATTGAAGTGCGATACTCGCTCAGCATTTGTAGGTCCCAAATAACCACTTACATTAATAAGTTTTCCTGGTCATGTTGTTTTATTTTTTATTGGTTATTTTATTCAATTACCTTTCAAACATTATCCCACTTCACAGTTCCCTTCCACAAATCCTGTATCACCTCCCTTGCCTCTATTGCAGTGTTCTCTCTCTTGCCCATGCACTCCTGCCTCAAAAACATAGCATTCCCCTTCCCTAGGCCATCAAGCCAGGACTAAGTGCCTCCCCTCCTAGTGATTGATGCCAAATAAGACAATCCTCTGCTACATAACCAACTGGTGCCATGCATTCCCCCATGTGCACCCTTTCATTGGTGTTTTAAATCCTGGTGTTTTATTAAGGTAATAGAAATGTGACTGAGAGAAGAAGTTGGTGAGAAGAGGGAGTCTTAATTGAGAAAATGCCTACATCACATTGACCTATTCTATAGTGAAGTCTAAGGGATATTGTCCTGACTAACCTTGGAATTTGTAGGGCCCAGATCTCCAGGATAGTGCCACCCTTGTGCTATTAGTCAGAAAAAGAAAGATGAGATACGAGGCAGGAGGCACTGCTCCTACTAGGCTTCTGCTTTAGTTCTTGTCTCCCTGTTTCATTTTGGGCTCTGACATTTTTCAGTATTTAACTGGTAACTGCTAGTATATTGTGGAGTGTAACCTATTTCCCATAAGTTGCTTTTCATCAGTGTTTTTTCACAGCAATCGTCAAAAATTATGGTACTTCCTAAATTGAAAAACACTAGTAAGTCACTTTTCTTCTGAGATGATCGTTTAGGTTAAGTTATCTCTATTCATCACATATGTTTCTTCCCAGCATGCGCCTAAGTTTATGTTTGAGCAGTACTGCACATTATAGTCTTATTTTATATGCAGATTGTACAGAATATTTTGGCTTGTTGTTTGCATACTTGACTATACAAAAGATAATATTTGAAAAGAACTGTCCATAAAGGAAGAATCAGTAAAAGTTATTAAGAGTGAAAAATGCATTTTATTGTTTAATTTGGACTAAACAGGCAGTTTAATATAGTCTTGGATTTTAAATTCCCATTACCGTGGTAATTAGAAATTAAGTAAAAAAGCTATGTTTCTAGTCCAAGCCAAGTAGGGTTCTGAGTAAGAATCCCATTCTAGCTATCCCTTGTGCTATCATCCTCCATTGTGAGTAACATCATTATATCTTCTTTCTTGTGGACGTAATACCTGAGAAATGCTACTTAACATGTACCTTGCTTTCTGTCATTTATATATTTTCTTTGCCTTTTATCCTTTTCAAAATATATGTCTTCTATTGATTCTCTGTAAATTTCTAATCATGCTACCAAGTAAATCTCATTTCACTTCTCAATCCTTCCATATCCCCTTGGAAACAATCCTCTCTCACTAATTTTCAAAAATTAAAATTAAATAAAAACTTAAATTTAATATTAAAAAATCAAAGTAAATTAAAAAAATAAAAGTACAGTGTGTGGGATATGATGTGCCATTAGAGGTCACACATTATACCCTCTTGTCCAAACAGATTTTCTTGCAAAAGTACATTGAAATAAGTCACTGGTCTGGTTTCAGCACTCTATTTTACCATACTCTCAATACTAGAACCTCCCTGAGATGCCTCTCCTTCTATATCCTGGTATCTTCCTGTAGCCTTTGATCATTGTGATCCTTCAACTTTGAATCTGCAGGACCTCTCCCATCATATTCTCCAGGAACATGAACTAGGCCCCCTACATATATGTAGCAGATGTGCAACTTGATCTTCAGGTATGTCCCCTAACACTTTGTGTGCAGGCTGGCTCTGAAATTTGTCTACCACTGATTGGATTCTTTTATCTGGGTTGCTTTGTACGGCTTCAGTAGAAGGTGATGCACATATTCCAGTTGTGAATTGATGTATCAGAAAGAGTTGGTGACAATGGAAGGTCTACACTACTGGGGTAAAGAAGAATGGCGGGAAAATCAGGTTGTAAAGATGAGACATGGAAGAAGGAACTGAAATCAGGATATAAAGTAAATAGTGAAAATATTTATGTATATGTGTTTATAAGAAAAGTAACAGCTACAGTATACCTGAGTAACATAAAACTGTACCTGAAATAGGTTAGGGCTAAAATAATGGAAAGAATACAAAATAAAATACACTATTTATCATTACTTATGTATATACATATACAAATACATTTACATGTACAAGTACACTTACAACTTATATACACAAACACACATATATAGGTATATATAGGAATATATATATATATGCAATGTGCTTTAATATTACCAGCAATTCACATGATATGAATATTTAGTAATATAAGTCTAACGACAATGAAACACAACTAATCAATATTCCAAAAATAGTGGTACAGTGGAAAAAAAAACAAAACCTAGGTGATCTGGATCTTTTAAAATTTCACTCATGTCTCCTTGGATGACATTTATAAGTTCAGATTATTGTTGGCTAAAACATCATATCTAAATCAATATTTAAGAAGAAATAAGGAATGAATGGAAGAACGAAATAATTAACTTCTTTAAACAACATTAAAAATCTCCCTTCCCAAATCTTCCTGGAATAGATCAATACATATTCGACTCCACTCAAGAAAAATGGAATCCTAGAGTTTCTTGGTAGAGAAACGATCCTTGTAAAGTATTACCAATTACTGAATTATAATTAGACATTTGTTCCCAAAGGCAAATTTTAGATCCCCTTACCTTTCTTAGGATGTCAGTCCCAAATAATGAGTCTCTCGAAGTCTGACCCCTTAATCCACCTGGAGCTATGGGCAAAGATAACCTGTAATGGTCCAAATTATACATGGAAGAATCTTTTAGCATTATTATTTCACACAAGAGATGTTTTAATAGTATAAAGTTTGGCTCTGCAACCTGTTGCAAAAGGCTAAACAAAGAAAAAGGAGAATTTTAGGTTAGACCATCTTGAAAATAATGTAAGTTAGAAATATAACTACGAAGAACAAATAGGGTAAATGTTTTGTAGACCAACTAATAGTATAATCAGAACTCAAAGGAAATTAGAATATATAGTTAGAGTATTACATAAAATATTTTCTGCAAATCACTTTTCTGTACAGCATTATGGAAAAACATTTTTAAAATTCTTTATGAATGTCAGTGTACTAGATGTATGACTACTACCTACAGAAGCCAGAGGACGTTGGCAGGATCCCGGGTATAAGAATGAATGAAGATTGTTGCAAACCATTTATGTTCTGTGGGTGAAACCATCCAGTGATTTCAAACAGCACACCAACTTTCTTGCCAACCGGGGGACACCTTTAACATCTAATGTATTATAATTCCATGACACAGTCTTAAAACAATCTAGAACATAAGGAGCAGAATCACACTCATGATTCTACTCAATGCCCTGGTATTGGAATGAATGAAGATTTGAAGACCATGTGATCTGTGTATGAAAATATCCAGTGTTTTTCAGCAGCAAACCATCTTTCCAACCACCATGGACTGGAGATATATTTAATATCAAATGTAGTATGAATCCATGGAACACTCTGGTGACACTCTAGAAAATAAGGAGCAGTAAGCACACTAGTGATCCAACACAATACAATTATAAAAGATTCTGCTACTGCAAGAAAGAGATGCAGGGCACCTGGGTGCAATGGGAGCTCAAAGCTCTGGTTAAATATGAAATCCTCCTATGGAGTATCAGACAGAAAAATGACTCAAAGAAGTCAAAGCTATATCTGACCTAGACATCTCTACATAGTTATAGTTGAGAAAGAAGAATTCAGTTATAGATTCATGTTCTAATCAATGACTTATATTGACATGTGAAATATTCACAATACCATGATAATAAAGGAAGCAAGTCACCCAGAGGTATTACATGCACATACTTCTTATAATTTGTCTCACACGTGAACTAAACCAATACTCTAGCCAGGCCTGAACACAAGGTTTTACGTACACTGTTTACTAAATCATGATATTTAAAGGAGACAACTCTCAAGTACGTTTGAGACATGGTTCAACACGCTAGCTTGTGAAAGCCGAATGTTTATAAAGTGACAATACATGTCTGAGCGAAGGGAACCTCTTGGCATAGGACATCATTGCTGCTTGCAATACTGGAAACACAAGCCTATATATCTTACAAAAGCACTGCTTCTATATTGGTGCAGTTCCCCAAGTGCTTAATGTATCCTTACCTTTCGATGGCATTAAATTCTCCAGACAGAGTTCCTTTTTCTGGGATGCAAAGCCAATTTTCATACTGGATCAAGGTAAGTGAGGTTGAATCAATGTTAATAATAAAACCCTGTTTTATTGATATGAAACAAAAAAAGTAATGGTCAATGTATATTGTAGATAGTACTTGTGAAACATTTTTTGAAATTAGCACTTTATACCAGTGATTCTTATCTTGTGGGTCATAATCATTAGGGGGTCACATATCATATATTTTCCATATCAGATATTCTATGCATTTGTCTTTATAATCATATCAGGAACAAAATTTGAAGTATGAAGAGAAGCAAAATGATGTAATGGTTAAGAGTCATAAAACCATGAGGAAATATGTTAGTGTTACAAGATTAGTTAGGTTGAGAATCAGTGGTTGAGAGCCTACTTCCCTAAAAGACCCCAAACTGACGTCTCCCCAGAATCTTGGATCAAATGTGGAACCTAAATGCAGGATCTTGTGTTTTCTTACCTAAGACATGAATCAATTAAGCAGAGTCCTGGTTGTTATTACAATGAAATAAAACTACAGCCTGTTCATATTGCCTCTCCTGATTTCTTGTCCACACCACTCCTTGCAATCACAGATCTGCACTCCAATTCCCAGACCAAAGCTCTCTCTGCCTGAATGTCGGCAGCTCCTATGTGGAATATCCAGAGAGGAGCCTATCATAACTGCTCTCTGAACGGCTCCAACCAGCAGCAGACTGAAACAGGATGTAAATAGCCACAGCCAATCATTGGATCTTATGGATCTATGAAGGACTTTATGGTAGAAATGCAGGAAAGATTCCGTGCCCAGAAGAAGATAGGAACTCCATAGGAAGAGCTACAGAATCAACTAAGCTGGTCCACTGTGAAATTGTAAAGGTTGAACTTCGACCAGAAAAGGCACCAGATGCTGCAGCACATTTTGAGCAAATGTAAAGCTTATTCTCCATGTGGGTCCCCCAACATAAGGAGCAGGGTTTATACTTAAGCTTTTGACTGTGAAAACCCTTCCCCACCTGAAGTCAGGGGCAGAAGTTATGCTAACCCTGAGGAGAGTTGATGTGCCAGGGAAGGAGGATGACCTAGGGCTACATGACTGACTCAGAGAAGGAATGAGGGGAGAAGATGTGGGCGGCAGCATGCAAGATGTAAAATGAACAAATAAATGTAAAATAGTAGTAGTAGTAAGATGAGGAGGAGTAGCAGCAGCTGGAGGAGGAGGAGGAGGAGGATCAGATATTAAAAAATTCCAACAAAAAAAAAAAAAAGAAAACAAACCAAAACCACAGGCCTCTTTTTGGAAATAGGCAACTCTCCAAAAGTGAGAACACTAGAAAATACAGTGGTAATTAGAAATTAAGTAAAAAAGCTATGTTTGTAGACCAAGCCATGTAGAGTCCTGAGTAAGACTCCCATTCTAGCTATAACTTGTCTATCATCCTCCATTGTGAATAACATCATTATATCTTCTTTCTTCTGGACCTAATACCTGAGAAATGCTAGTTAACCTGTACCTTGTTTTCTGTCATATATACATTTTCTTTGCCATTATCCTTTTCCACATACATGTCCTTTATTGATTCCCTCTTATACCCACATTATACCCTCTTTTCTAAACAGATTTTCTTGCAAAAGGACATTAAATATTTCACTGGTCTGGTTTCACCACCCTGCATTTTACCATACTCTGAATACTAGAAACTCCCTGAGATGCCTCTCCTTCTATATCCTGGTATCTTGCTGTAGCCTTTGATCACTGTGATCCTTCAGCTTTAAATCTGCATATCCTCCCCCATCAATGGAAGTTCTACATTTCTGAGGTAAAGAAGAATGGATTGAAAATCAGGTTGTAAAGATGGGACTTTGAGGAAGGGACTGCAGTCAGGATATAAAGTAAATAAATTAGAGAAAAATATTTATTTATGTGTTTATAATAAAAGTAACAGTTACAGAATAACTGAGTAACATAGAAATATACCTGAAATAGGTGAGGGCTAAAATAATGGAAAGAATACAAAATAAAATACACTCATTATTTATCATTACTTATGTACATACCTGTACATATGCAAATACATTTACATGTAAAAGTACACATACACCTATATGTATACACAAACACACATATATGTATCTATAAGAATACATATAAATTTATATTTCTATACTAATATATATATGTGCAATGTGCAACAATATGAACAGCAATTCACATGATGTGAATATTTAGTAAAATAAGTCTAACAATTATGAAAAATAACTAATCTATACTCCAAAAATAAGGATACCGTTGAAAAAAACAAAGAAAACCTAGGTAATTTTGATCTTTTAAAAAGTCGCTCAAGTCTTCTTGGATAACCATTACATGTGCAGATTTTTGTTGACTAAAACATCAATATCTCAACCAATATTTAAAAAGAAAGAAGGAATGAACGGTCGAACGAAATAATTAACTTCTTTAAGCTACATTAAAAATCCCCCTTCCCAAATCTTCCCAAAATAGATCAATACATATTCTTCTCCACTGCAGAAAAATGCAATCCTAGGGTTTCCTGTTAGAGAAATGACCCTTCCAAAGTATTCCCAATAACTGAATTATAATTAGACATTTGTTCCCAAAGGCAAATTTCAGATCCCCTTACCTTTCTTAAGATGTCAGTCCCAAATAATAAGTCTCTCGAGATTCTGCTACTGGAGATGGCATTACATTTTCCAGACAGAGTTCCTTTTTCTGGGATGCAAAGCCAATTTATATACAGGATCAAGGTAAGTGTGGTTGAATCAATGTTAATAATAAAATCCTGTTTTATTGATATGAAACAAAAAAAGTAATGGTCAATGTATATTGTAGATAGTACTTGTGAAACATTTTTTGAAATTAGCACTTTATACCAGTGATTCTTATCTTGTGGGTCATAATCATTAGGGGGTCACATATCATATATTTTCCATATCAGATATTCTATGCATTTGTCTTTATAATCATATCAGGAACAAAATTTGAAGTATGAAGAGAAGCAAAATGAAGTAATGGTTAAGAGTCACAAAACCATGAGGTAATATATTAGTGTTAAAGATTAGTTAGGTTGAGAATCAGTGGTTGAGAGCCTACTTCCCTAAAAGACCCCAAACTGACGTCTCACCAGAATCTTGGATCAAATGTGGAAACTAAATGCAGGATCTTGTGTTTTCTTACCTAAGACATGAATCAATTAAGCAGAGTCCTGGTTGCTATAACAATGAATTAAAACTACAGTCTGTTCATATTGCCTCTCCTGATTTCTAGTCCACACCACTCCTTGCAATCACTGATCTGCATTCCAATTCCCAGGCCAAAGCTCTCTCTGCCTGAAGGAAGGCAACTCCTATGTGGATATCCAGAGAGGAGCCTATCATAACTGCTCTCTGAACGGCTCCAACCAGCAGTAGACTGAAATAGGATGTAAATAGCCATAGCCAATCATTGGATCTTATGGATCTATGAAGGACTTTTTGGTAGAAATGCAGGAAAGATTCTGTGCCCGGAAGAAGATAGGAAGAGCTTCCATAGGAAGAGAAACAGAATCACCTAAGCTGGTCCACTGTGAAATAGTAAGGGCTGAACTTCGACCTGAAAAGGCACCAAATGCTGCAGCACATTTATAGCAAATGTAAAGCTTAGTCTCCATGTGGGTCCCCCAACATAAGGAGCAGGGCAGGGGCAGAAGTTATGCTAACCCTGAGGAGAGTTGATGTGCCAGGGAAGGAGGATGACCTAGGGCCCCTGACTGACTCAGAGAAGGAATGAGGGGAGAAAATGTGGGTGGCAGCATGCAAGTAGTAGTAAGAAGAGGAGGAATAGCAGCAGTAGCAGCAGGAGGAGGAGGAGGAGGAGGAGGAGGAGGATCAGATATTAAAAAATTCCAACAAAAAACCAAACCAAAACCACAGGCCTCTTTTTGGAAATAGGCAACTCTCCAAAAGTGAGAACACTAGAAAATACAGTGGTAATTAGAAATTAAGTAAAAAAGCTATGTTTGTAGACCAAGCCATGTAGAGTCCTGAGTAAGACTCCCATTTTAGCTATAACTTGTGCTGTCATCCTCCATTGTGAGTAATATCATTATATCTTCTTTCTTCTGGACCAAATACCTGAGAAATGCTAGGTAACCTGTACCTTGTTTTCTGTCATATATACATTTTCTTTGCCTTTTATCCTTTTCCAAATATATGTCCTTTATTGATTCCCTGTAAATTTCTAATCATGCTAACACGTAACTCTCTTTCAATATTAAATCCTTCCATATACCCCTTGGAAACAATCCCCTCTCAATAATTATCAAAAATTAAAATTAAAAAAATAAATTTAATATTAAAAAATCAAATTAAAATTTAAAAAAAAATTAATGCAGTGTTTGAGACTGTAGTGCCATAGGTGGTTACACATTATACCCTCTTTTCTAAACAGATTTTCTTGCAAAAGGACATTAAATATGTCACTGGTCTAGTTTCATCACTCTGTAATTTATCATACTCTCAATACTGGAACCTCCCTGAGATGCCTCTCCTTCTATATCCTGGTCTCTTGCTGTAGCCTTTGATCACTGTGATCCTTAAGCTTTAAATCTGCAGGACCTCCCCCATCATATGCTCCAGCAGCAGGACGTAGTCCCCCTACATATATGTAGCAGATGTGCAACTTGATCTTCAGGTATGTCCCCTAACAGTTCGTGTGCAGACTGGCTCTGACTGTGTTTTCTACCACTGGTTAGTTTCTTTTTTCCTGGGCTGCTTTCTATGGCTTAGGTCCAAAGTTGTGCACATATTCCTGTTGCGAATTGATGTATAAGAAAGAGTTGGTGTCAATGGAAGTTCTACAGTACTGAGGTAAAGAAGAATGGATTGAAAACCAGGTTGTAAAGATGGGACTTTGAGGAAGGGACTGCAGTCATGATATAAAGTAAATTTATTAGAGAAAAATATTTAAGTGTTTATAATAAAAGTAACAGTTACAGAATACCTGAGTAACATAAAAATATACCTGAAGTAGGTGAGGGCTAAAATAATGGAAAGAATGCAAAATAAAATACACTCATTATTTATCATTAATTATGTATATTCCTGTGCATATACAAATGCATTTACATGTAAAAGTACACATACACCTATATGTATACACAAACACACATATATGTATATATAAGAATACATATTAGTTTATATTTATATATACAAATATATATGTGCAATGCGCTTCAATATGAACAGCAATTCACATGATGTGAATATTTAGTAATATAAGTCTAAGAATTATGAAAAACAACGAATCTATACTCCGAAAATAGTGGTAGAGTTGAAAAAAAAACAAAGAACACCTAGATAATTTTGATATTTTACAAATTCGCTCAAGTCTTCTTGGAAAAGAATTATATGTGCAGATTATTGTTGACTAAAAATCAATACATAAACCAAAATTTAAGAAGAAAGAAGGAATGAATGGTTGAATGAAATGATTAACTTCTTTAACTTCATTAAAAATCTCCCTTCCCAAATCTTCCTGAAATAGATCAATACATATGCTACTCCACTCCAGAATTATGCAATACTAGGGATTCCTGTTAGAGAAAATACTAGGGTTTCCTGTTTGATCCTTTCAAAGTATTCCCAATTACTGAATCATAATTATACATTTGTTCCCAAACGCAAATTTCTGATCCCCTTACCTTTCTGAAGATGTCAGTCCCAAATAATGAGTCTCTCAAAGTTTGACCCCTTAATCCACGCGGAGCTATGCACACAGATAATCTGGAAAGATCCAAATTATTCATGGAAGAATCTTTTAGCATTGTTAATGCACACAAGAGTTGTTTTAATAGTATAAAGTTTGATTCTGGAACCTGTTGGCACAGGCTAAACAAAGAAAAAGGAGAATTTTAGGTTAGACCATTTTGAAATAATGTAAGTTAGAAATATAACTACGAAGAACAAATAGGGTAAATGTTTTGTAGACAAACTCATAGTATAATCAGAACTCAAAGGAAGTTAGAATATATAGCTAGAGTATTACATAAAATATTTTCTGCAAATCACTTTTCTGCACAGCATCATGGAAAAACATTTTTAAAATTCTTTATGAATGTCAGTGTACTAGATGTAAGACTGCTACCTACAGAAGCCAGAGGACGTTGGCAGGATCACGGGTATAAGAATGAATGAAGATTGTTGCAAACCATGTATGTTCTGTGTGTGAAAACATCCAGTGCTTACAAACAGCACACCAACTTTCTTGCCAGCCGGGGGACACCTTTAACTTCTAATGTATTATAATTCCATGACACAGTCTTAAAACAATCTAGAATATAAGGAGCAGAATCACACTCATGATTCTACTCAATGCCCTAGTATTGGAATGAATGAAGATTTGAAGACCATGTGTAATCTGTGTATGAAAATATCCAGTGTTTTTCAGCAGCAAACCAACTTTCCAACCACCATGGACTGGAGATATATTTAATATCAAATGTAGTATGAATCCATGGAACACTCTGGTGACACTCTAGAAAATAAGGAGCAGTAAGCACACTAGTGATCCAACACAATACAATTATAAAAGATTCTGCTACTGCAAGAAAGAGATGCAGGGCACCTGGGTGCAATGGGAGCTCAAAGCTCTGGTTAAATATGAAATCCTCCTATGGAGTATCAGACAGAAAAATGAATCAAAGAAGTCAAAGCTATACCTGACCTAGACATCTCTACATAGTTATAGTTGAGAAAGAAGAATTCAGTAATAGATTCATGTTCTAATCAATGACTTATATTGACCATGTGAAATATTCAGAATACCATGATAACAATTAAAGGCAGCAAGTAACCCAGAGGTATTACATGCACAAACTTCTTATAAGTTGTCTCACACATGAACTAAACCAATACTCTAGCCAGACCTGAACACAAGGTTTTACTTACACTGTCTTCTAAATCATGACATTTAAAGGAGACGACTCCCAAGTAAGTTTGAGACATGGTTCAACACGCTAGCTTGTGAAAGCAGAATGTTTATAAAGTGAAAATACATGTCTGAGCGAAGGGAACCTCTTGGCATAGGACATCATTGCTGCTTGCAATACTAGAAACACAAGCCTATATATCTTACAAAAGCACTGCTTCTATATTGGTGCAGTTCCCCAAGTGCTTAATGTATCATTACCTTTCGATGGCATTAAATTCTCCAGACAGAGTTCCTTTTTCTGGGATGCAAAGCCAATTTTCATACATGATCAAGGTATGTGTGGTTGAATCAATGTTAATAATAAAATCCTGTTTTATTGATATGAAACAAAAAAAGTAATGGTCAATGTATATTGTAGATAGTACTTGTGAAACATTTTATGAAATTAGCACTTTATACCAGTGATTCTTATCTTGTGGGTCATAATAATTAGGGGGTCCCATATCATATATTTTCCATATCAGATATTCTATGCATTTGTCTTTATAATCATATCAGGAACAAAATTTGAAGTATGAAGAGAAGCAAAATGAAGTAATGGTTAAGAGTCACAAAACCATGAGGAAATATGTTAGTGTTACAGGATTAGGGAGGTTGAGAATCAGTGGTTGAGTGCCTACTTCCCTAAAAGACCCCAAACTGACGTCTCCCCAGAATCTTGGATCAAAAGTGGAAACTAAATGCAGGATCTTGTGTTTTCTTACCTAAGACATGAATCAATTAAGCAGAGTCCTGGTTGCTATAACAATGAAATAAAACTACAGTCTGTTCATATTGCCTCTCCTGATTTCTAGTCCACACCACTCCTTGCAATCACTGATCTGCACTCCAATTCCCAGGCCAAAGCTCTATCTGCCTGCAGGAAGGCAACTCCTATGTGGATATCCAGAGAGGAGCCTATCATAACTGCTCTCTGAACAGCTCCAACCAGCAGTAGACTGAAATAGGATGTAAATAGCCATAGCCAATCATTGGATCTTATGGATCTATGAAGGACTTTTTGGTAGAAATGCAGGAAAGATTCTGTGCCCGGAGGAAGATAGGAACTCCATAGGAAGAGCTACAGAATCACCTAAGCTGGTCCACTGTGAAATAGTAAGGGATGAACTTCGACCTGAAAAGGCACCAGATGCTGCAGCACATTTATAGCAAATGTAAAGCTTAGTCTCCATGTGGGTCCCCCAACATAAGGAGCAGGGGTTACACTTAAGCTGTTGACTGTGAAAACCCTTCCCCACCTGAAGTCAGGGGCAGAAGTTATGCTAACCCTGAGGAGAGTTGATGTGCCAGGGAAGGAGGATGACCTAGGGCCCCTGACTGACTCAGAGAAGGAATGAGGGGAGAAGATGTGGGTGGCAGCATGCAAGATGTAAAATGAGCAAATAAATGTAAAATAGTAGTAGTAAGAATAGGAGGAGTAGCAGCAGCAGCAACAAGAGGAGGATCAGATATTAAAAAATTACAACAAAAAAAACCAAACCAAAACCACAGGCCTCTTTTTGGAAATAGGCAACTCTCCAAAAGTGAGAACACTAGAAAATACAGTGGTAATTAGAAATTAAGTAAAAAGCTATGTTTGTAGACCAAGCCATGTAGAGTCCTGAGTAAGACTCCCATTTTAGCTATAACTTGTGCTGTCATCCTCCATTGTGAGTAACATCATTATATCTTCTTTCTTCTGGGCCAAATACCTGAGAAATGCTAGGTAACCTGTACCTTGTTTTCTGTCATATATACATTTTCTTTGCCTTTTATCCTTTTCCAAATATATGTCCTTTATTGATTCCCTGTAAATTTCTAATCATGCTAACAAGTAACTCTCTTTCATTATTAAATCCTTCCATATACCCCTTGGAAACAATCCCCTGTCAATAATTATCAAAAATTAAAATTAAATAAAAATTTAAATTTAATATTAAAAAATCAAATTAAAATTAAAAAAAAATTATACACTGTGTGAGACTGTAGTGCCATAAATGGTTACACATTATACCCTCTTTTCTAAACAGATTTTCTTGCAAAAGGACATTAAATATGTCACTGGTCTGGTTTCACCTCTCTGTAATTTATCATTATCTCAATACTGGAACCTCCCTGAGATGCCTCTCCTTCTATATCCTGGTCTCTTGCTGTAGCCTTTGATCACTGAGAGCCTTCAGCTTTAAATCTGCAGGACCTCCCCCATCATATGCTCCAGCAGCAGGACGTAGTCCCCCTACATATATGTAGCAGATGTGCAACTTGATCTTCAGGTATGTCCCCTAACAGTTCGTGTGCAGACTGGCTCTGACTGTGTTTTCTACCACTGGTTAGTTTCTTTTTTCCTGGGCTGCTTTCTATGGCTTAGGTCCAAAGTTGTGCACATATTCCTGTTGCGAATTGATGTATAAGAAAGAGTTGGTGTCAATGGAAGTTCTACAGTACTGAGGTAAAGAAGAATGGATTGAAAACCAGAATGTAAAGATGGGACTTTGAGGAAGGGACTGCAGTCATGATATAAAGTAAATAAATTAGAGAAAAATATTTAAGTGTTTATAATAAAAGTAACAGTTACAGAATACCTGAGTAACATAAAAATATACCTGAAGTAGGTGAGGGCTAAAATAATGGAAAGAATGCAAAATAAAATACACTCATTATTTATCATTAATTATGTATATTCCTGTGCATATACAAATGCATTTACATGTAAAAGTACACATACACCTATATGTATACACAAACACACATATATGTATATATAAGAATACATATTAGTTTATATTTATATATACAAATATATATGTGCAATGCGCTTCAATATGAACAGCAATTCACATGATGTGAATATTTAGTAATATAAGTCTAAGAATTATGAAAAACAACGAATCTATACTCCGAAAATAGTGGTAGAGTTGAAAAAAAAACAAAGAACACCTAGATAATTTTGATATTTTACAAATTCGCTCAAGTCTTCTTGGAAAAGAATTATATGTGCAGATTATTGTTGACTAAAAATCAATACATAAACCAAAATTTAAGAAGAAAGAAGGAATGAATGGTTGAATGAAATGATTAACTTCTTTAACTTCATTAAAAATCTCCCTTCCCAAATCTTCCTGAAATAGATCAATACATATGCTACTCCACTCCAGAATTATGCAATACTAGGGATTCCTGTTAGAGAAAATACTAGGGTTTCCTGTTTGATCCTTTCAAAGTATTCCCAATTACTGAATCATAATTATACATTTGTTCCCAAACGCAAATTTCTGATCCCCTTACCTTTCTGAAGATGTCAGTCCCAAATAATGAGTCTCTCAAAGTTTGACCCCTTAATCCACGCGGAGCTATGCACACAGATAATCTGGAAAGATCCAAATTATTCATGGAAGAATCTTTTAGCATTGTTAATGCACACAAGAGTTGTTTTAATAGTATAAAGTTTGATTCTGGAACCTGTTGGCACAGGCTAAACAAAGAAAAAGGAGAATTTTAGGTTAGACCATTTTGAAATAATGTAAGTTAGAAATATAACTACGAAGAACAAATAGGGTAAATGTTTTGTAGACAAACTCATAGTATAATCAGAACTCAAAGGAAGTTAGAATATATAGCTAGAGTATTACATAAAATATTTTCTGCAAATCACTTTTCTGCACAGCATCATGGAAAAACATTTTTAAAATTCTTTATGAATGTCAGTGTACTAGATGTAAGACTGCTACCTACAGAAGCCAGAGGACGTTGGCAGGATCACGGGTATAAGAATGAATGAAGATTGTTGCAAACCATGTATGTTCTGTGTGTGAAAACATCCAGTGCTTACAAACAGCACACCAACTTTCTTGCCAGCCGGGGGACACCTTTAACTTCTAATGTATTATAATTCCATGACACAGTCTTAAAACAATCTAGAATATAAGGAGCAGAATCACACTCATGATTCTACTCAATGCCCTAGTATTGGAATGAATGAAGATTTGAAGACCATGTGTAATCTGTGTATGAAAATATCCAGTGTTTTTCAGCAGCAAACCAACTTTCCAACCACCATGGACTGGAGATATATTTAATATCAAATGTAGTATGAATCCATGGAACACTCTGGTGACACTCTAGAAAATAAGGAGCAGTAAGCACACTAGTGATCCAACACAATACAATTATAAAAGATTCTGCTACTGCAAGAAAGAGATGCAGGGCACCTGGGTGCAATGGGAGCTCAAAGCTCTGGTTAAATATGAAATCCTCCTATGGAGTATCAGACAGAAAAATGAATCAAAGAAGTCAAAGCTATACCTGACCTAGACATCTCTACATAGTTATAGTTGAGAAAGAAGAATTCAGTAATAGATTCATGTTCTAATCAATGACTTATATTGACCATGTGAAATATTCAGAATACCATGATAACAATTAAAGGCAGCAAGTAACCCAGAGGTATTACATGCACAAACTTCTTATAAGTTGTCTCACACATGAACTAAACCAATACTCTAGCCAGACCTGAACACAAGGTTTTACTTACACTGTCTTCTAAATCATGACATTTAAAGGAGACGACTCCCAAGTAAGTTTGAGACATGGTTCAACACGCTAGCTTGTGAAAGCAGAATGTTTATAAAGTGAAAATACATGTCTGAGCGAAGGGAACCTCTTGGCATAGGACATCATTGCTGCTTGCAATACTAGAAACACAAGCCTATATATCTTACAAAAGCACTGCTTCTATATTGGTGCAGTTCCCCAAGTGCTTAATGTATCATTACCTTTCGATGGCATTAAATTCTCCAGACAGAGTTCCTTTTTCTGGGATGCAAAGCCAATTTTCATACATGATCAAGGTATGTGTGGTTGAATCAATGTTAATAATAAAATCCTGTTTTATTGATATGAAACAAAAAAAGTAATGGTCAATGTATATTGTAGATAGTACTTGTGAAACATTTTATGAAATTAGCACTTTATACCAGTGATTCTTATCTTGTGGGTCATAATAATTAGGGGGTCCCATATCATATATTTTCCATATCAGATATTCTATGCATTTGTCTTTATAATCATATCAGGAACAAAATTTGAAGTATGAAGAGAAGCAAAATGAAGTAATGGTTAAGAGTCACAAAACCATGAGGAAATATGTTAGTGTTACAGGATTAGGGAGGTTGAGAATCAGTGGTTGAGTGCCTACTTCCCTAAAAGACCCCAAACTGACGTCTCCCCAGAATCTTGGATCAAAAGTGGAAACTAAATGCAGGATCTTGTGTTTTCTTACCTAAGACATGAATCAATTAAGCAGAGTCCTGGTTGCTATAACAATGAAATAAAACTACAGTCTGTTCATATTGCCTCTCCTGATTTCTAGTCCACACCACTCCTTGCAATCACTGATCTGCACTCCAATTCCCAGGCCAAAGCTCTATCTGCCTGCAGGAAGGCAACTCCTATGTGGATATCCAGAGAGGAGCCTATCATAACTGCTCTCTGAACAGCTCCAACCAGCAGTAGACTGAAATAGGATGTAAATAGCCATAGCCAATCATTGGATCTTATGGATCTATGAAGGACTTTTTGGTAGAAATGCAGGAAAGATTCTGTGCCCGGAGGAAGATAGGAACTCCATAGGAAGAGCTACAGAATCACCTAAGCTGGTCCACTGTGAAATAGTAAGGGATGAACTTCGACCTGAAAAGGCACCAGATGCTGCAGCACATTTATAGCAAATGTAAAGCTTAGTCTCCATGTGGGTCCCCCAACATAAGGAGCAGGGGTTACACTTAAGCTGTTGACTGTGAAAACCCTTCCCCACCTGAAGTCAGGGGCAGAAGTTATGCTAACCCTGAGGAGAGTTGATGTGCCAGGGAAGGAGGATGACCTAGGGCCCCTGACTGACTCAGAGAAGGAATGAGGGGAGAAGATGTGGGTGGCAGCATGCAAGATGTAAAATGAGCAAATAAATGTAAAATAGTAGTAGTAAGAATAGGAGGAGTAGCAGCAGCAGCAACAAGAGGAGGATCAGATATTAAAAAATTACAACAAAAAAAACCAAACCAAAACCACAGGCCTCTTTTTGGAAATAGGCAACTCTCCAAAAGTGAGAACACTAGAAAATACAGTGGTAATTAGAAATTAAGTAAAAAGCTATGTTTGTAGACCAAGCCATGTAGAGTCCTGAGTAAGACTCCCATTTTAGCTATAACTTGTGCTGTCATCCTCCATTGTGAGTAACATCATTATATCTTCTTTCTTCTGGGCCAAATACCTGAGAAATGCTAGGTAACCTGTACCTTGTTTTCTGTCATATATACATTTTCTTTGCCTTTTATCCTTTTCCAAATATATGTCCTTTATTGATTCCCTGTAAATTTCTAATCATGCTAACAAGTAACTCTCTTTCATTATTAAATCCTTCCATATACCCCTTGGAAACAATCCCCTGTCAATAATTATCAAAAATTAAAATTAAATAAAAATTTAAATTTAATATTAAAAAATCAAATTAAAATTAAAAAAAAATTATACACTGTGTGAGACTGTAGTGCCATAAATGGTTACACATTATACCCTCTTTTCTAAACAGATTTTCTTGCAAAAGGACATTAAATATGTCACTGGTCTGGTTTCACCTCTCTGTAATTTATCATTATCTCAATACTGGAACCTCCCTGAGATGCCTCTCCTTCTATATCCTGGTCTCTTGCTGTAGCCTTTGATCACTGAGAGCCTTCAGCTTTAAATCTGCAGGACCTCCCCCATCATATGCTCCAGCAGCAGGACGTAGTCCCCCTACATATATGTAGCAGATGTGCAACTTGATCTTCAGGTATGTCCCCTAACAGTTCGTGTGCAGACTGGCTCTGACTGTGTTTTCTACCACTGGTTAGTTTCTTTTTTCCTGGGCTGCTTTCTATGGCTTAGGTCCAAAGTTGTGCACATATTCCTGTTGCGAATTGATGTATAAGAAAGAGTTGGTGTCAATGGAAGTTCTACAGTACTGAGGTAAAGAAGAATGGATTGAAAACCAGAATGTAAAGATGGGACTTTGAGGAAGGGACTGCAGTCATGATATAAAGTAAATAAATTAGAGAAAAATATTTAAGTGTTTATAATAAAAGTAACAGTTACAGAATACCTGAGTAACATAAAAATATACCTGAAGTAGGTGAGGGCTAAAATAATGGAAAGAAGGCAAAATAAAATACACTCATTATTTATCATTAATTATGTATATTCCTGTGCATATACAAATGCATTTACATGTAAAAGTACACATACACCTATATGTATACACAAACACACATATATGTATATATAAGAATACATATTAGTTTATATTTATATATACAAATATATATGTGCAATGCGCTTCAATATGAACAGCAATTCACATGATGTGAATATATAGTAATATAAGTCTAAAAATTATGAAAAACAACGAATCTATACTCCGAAAATAGTGGTAGAGTTGAAAAAAAAACAAAGAACACCTAGATAATTTTGATATTTTACAAATTCGCTCAAGTCTTCTTGGATAAGCATTATATGTGCAGATTATTGTTGACTAAAAATCAATACATAAACCAAAATTTAAGAAGAAAGAAGGAATGAACGGTAGAACGAAATGATTAACTTCTTTAACTTCATTAAAAATCTCCCTTCCCAAATCTTCCTGAAATAGATCAATACATATTCTACTCCACTCCAGAATTATGCAATACTAGGGTTTCCTGTTAGAGAAATGATCCTTTCAAAGTATTCCCAATTACTGAATCATAATTATACATTTGTTCCCAAACGCAAATTTCTGATCCCCTTACCTTTCTGAAGATGTCAGTCCCAAATAATGAGTCTCTCAAAGTTTGACCCCTTAATCCACGCGGAGCTATGCGCACAGATGATCTGGAAAGATCCAAATTATTCATGGAAGAATCTTTTAGCATTGTTAATGCACACAAGAGATGTTTTAATAGTATAAAGTTTGATTCTGGAACCTGTTGGAACAGGCTAAACAAAGAAAAAGGAGAATTTTAGGTTAGACCAATTTGAAATAATGTAAGTTAGAAATATAACTACAAAGAACAAATAGGGTAAATGTTTTGTAGACAAACTCATAGTATAATCAGATCTCAATGGAAGTTAGAATATATAGCTAGACTATTACATAAAATATTTTCTGTAAATCACTTTTCTGTACAGCATCATGGAAAAACATTTTTAAAATTCTTTATGAATGTCAGTGTACTAGATGTATGACTGCTACCTACAGAAGCCAGTGGACGTTGGCAGGATCCAGGGTATAAGAATGAATGAAGATTGTTGCAAACTATGTATGTTCTGTGTGTGAAAACATCCAGTGCTTACAAACAGCACACCAACTTTCTTGCCAGCCGGGGGACACCTTTAACATCTAATGTATTATAATTCCATGACACAGTCTTATAACAATCTAGAACATAAGGAGCAGAATCACACTCATGATTCTACTCAATGCCCTGGTATTGGAATGAATGAAGATTTGAAGACCATGTGTGATCTGTGTATGAAAATATCCAGTGTTTTTCAGCAGCAAACCATCTTTCCGACCACCATGGACTGGAGATATATTTAATATCAAATGTAGTATGAATCCATGGAACACTCTGGTGACACTCTAGAAAATAAGGAGCAGTAAGCACACTAGTGATCCAACACAATACAATTATAAAAGATTCTGCTACTGCAAGAAAGAGATGCAGGGCACCTGGGTGCAATGGGAGCTCAAAGCTCCGGATAAATATGAAATCCTCCTATGGAGTATCAGACAGAAAAATGACTCAAAGAAGTCAAAGCTATACCTTAACTAGACATCTCTACATAGTTATAGTTGAGAAAGAATTCAGTAATAGATTCATGTTCTAATCAATGACTTATATTGACCATGTGAAATATCACAATACCATGATAACAATTAAAGGAAGCAAGTAACCCAGAGGTATTACATGCACATACTTATAAGTTGTCTCACACATGAACTAATCCAATACTCTAGCCAGACCTGAACACAAGGTTTTACGTAAACTGTCTTCTAAATCATGACATTTAAAGGAGACAACTCCCAAGTAAGTTTGAGACATGGTTCAACACACTAGCTTGTGAAAGCAGAATCTTAATAAAGTGAAAATACAAGTCTGAGCGAAGGGAACCTCTTGGCATAGGACATCATTGCTGCTTGCAATACTAGAAACACAAGCCTATATATCTTACAAAAGCACTGCTTCTATATTGGTGCAGTTCCCCAAGTGCTTAATGTATCATTACCTTTCGATGGCATTAAATTCTCCAGACAGAGTTCCTTTTTCTGGGATGCAAAGCCAATTTTCATACTGGATCAAGGTAAGTGTGGTTGAATCAATGTTAATAATAAAATCCTGTTTTATTGATATGAAACAAAAAAAGTAATGGTCAATGTATATTGTAGATAGTACTTGAGAAACATTTTTTGAAATTAGCACTTTATACCAGTGATTCTTATCTTGTGGGTCATAATCATTAGGGGGTCCCATATCATATATTTTCCATATCAGATATTCTATGCATTTGTCTTTATAATCATATCAGGAACAAAATTTGAAGTATGAAGAGAAGCAAAATGAAGTAATGGTTAAGAGTCACAAAACCATGAGGAAATATGTTAGTGTTACAGGATTAGGGAGGGTGAGAATCAGTGGTTGAGAGCCTACTTCCCTAAAAGACCCCAAACTGACGTCTCACCAGAATCTTGGATCAAATGTGGAAACTAAATGCAGGATCTTGTGTTTCTTACCTAAGACATGAATCAATTAAGCAGAGTCCTGGTTGCTATAACAATGAAATAAAACTACAGTCTGTTCATATTGCCTCTCCTGATTTCTAGTCCACACCACTCCTTGCAATCACTGATCTGCACTCCAATTCCCAGGCCAAAGCTCTCTCTGCCTGAAGGAAGGCAACTCCTATGTGGATATCCAGAGAGGAGCCTATCATAACTGCTCTCTGAACAGCTCCAACCAGCAGTAGACTGAAATAGGATGTAAATAGCCATAGCCAATCATTGGATCTTATGGATCTATGAAGGACTTTTTGGTAGAAATGCAGGAAAGATTCTGTGCCCGGAGGAAGATAGGAACTCCATAGGAAGAGCTACAGAATCACATAAGCTGGTCCACTGTGAAATAGTAAGGGCTGAACTTCGACCTGAAAAGGCACCAGATGCTGCAGCACATTTATAGCAAATGTAAAGCTTAGTCTCCATGTGGGTCCCCCAACATAAGAGCAGGGGTTACACTTAAGCTGTTGACTGTGAAAACCCTTCCCCACCTGAAGTCAGGGGCAGAAGTTATGCTAACCCTGAGGAGAGTTGATGTGCCAGGGAAGGAGGATGACCTAGGGCCCCTGACTGACTCAGAGAAGGAATGAGGGGAGAAGATGTGGGTGGCAGCATGCAAGATGTAAAATGAGCAAATAAATGTAAAATAGTAGTAGTAAGAAGAGGAGGAGTAGCAGCAGCAGCAACAAGAGGAGGATCAGATATTAAAAAATTACAACAAAAAAAAACCAAACCAAAACCACAGGCCTCTTTTGGAAATAGGCAACTCTCCAAAAGTGAGAACACTAGAAAATACAGTGGTAATTAGAAATTAAGTAAAAAGCTATGTTTGTAGACCAAGCCATGTAGAGTCCTGAGTAAGACTCCCATTTTAGCTATAACTTGTGCTGTCATCCTCCATTGTGAGTAACATCATTATATCTTCTTTCTTCTGGGCCAAATACCTGAGAAATGCTAGGTAACCTGTACCTTGTTTTCTGTCATATATACATTTTCTTTGCCTTTTATCCTTTTCCAAATATATGTCCTTATTGATTCCCTGTAAATTTCTAATCATGCTAACAAGTAACTCTCTTTCACTATTAAATCCTTCCATATACCCCTGGGAAACAATCCCCTCTCAATAATTATCAAAAATTAAAATTAAATAAAAATTTAAATTTACTATTAAAAAATCAAATTAAAATTAAAAAAAAATTATACACTGTGTGAGACTGTAGTGCCATAAATGGTTACACATTATACCCTCTTTTCTAAACAGATTTTCTTGCAAAAGGACATTAAATATGTCACTGGTCTGGTTTCACCACTCTGTAATTTATCATACTCTCAATACTGGAACCTCCCTGAGATGCCTCTCCTTCTATATCCTGGTCTCTTGCTGTAGCCTTTGATCACTGTGATCCTTCAGCTTTAAATCTGCAGGACCTCCCCCATCATATGCTCCAGCAGCAGGACGTAGTCCCCCTACATATATGTAGCAGATGTGCAACTTGATCTTCAGGTATGTCCCCTAACAGTTCGTGTGCAGACTGGCTCTGACTGTGTTTTCTACCACTGGTTAGTTTCTTTTTTCCTGGGCTGCTTTCTATGGCTTAGGTCCAAAGTTGTGCACATATTCCTGTTGCGAATTGATGTATAAGAAAGAGTTGGTGTCAATGGAAGTTCTACAGTACTGAGGTAAAGAAGAATGGATTGAAAACCAGAATGTAAAGATGGGACTTTGAGGAAGGGACTGCAGTCATGATATAAAGTAAATAAATTAGAGAAAAATATTTAAGTGTTTATAATAAAAGTAACAGTTACAGAATACCTGAGTAACATAAAAATATACCTGAAGTAGGTGAGGGCTAAAATAATGGAAAGAATGCAAAATAAAATACACTCATTATTTATCATTAATTATGTATATTCCTGTGCATATACAAATGCATTTACATGTAAAAGTACACATACACCTATATGTATACACAAACACACATATATGTATATATAAAAATACATATTAGTTTATATTTATATATACAAATATATATGTGCAATGCGCTTCAATATGAACAGCAATTCACATGATGTGAATATTTAGTAATATAAGTCTAAAAATTATGAAAAACAACGAATCTATACTCCAAAAATAGTGGTAGAGTTGAAAAAAAAACAAAGAACACCTAGATAATTTTGATATTTTACAAATTCGCTCAAGTCTTCTTGGATAAGCATTATATGTGCAGATTATTGTTGACTAAAAAATCAATACATAAACCAAAATTTAAGAAGAAAGAAGGAATGAACGGTAGAACGAAATGATTAACTTCTTTAACTTCATTAAAAATCTCCCTTCCCAAATCTTCCTGAAATAGATCAATACATATTCTACTCCACTCCAGAATTATGCAATACTAGGGTTTCCTGTTAGAGAAATGATCCTTTCAAAGTATTCCCAATTACTGAATCATAATTATACATTTGTTCCCAAACGCAAATTTCTGATCCCCTTACCTTTCTGAAGATGTCAGTCCCAAATAATGAGTCTCTCAAAGTTTGACCCCTTAATCCACGCGGAGCTATGCGCACAGATGATCTGGAAAGATCCAAATTATTCATGGAAGAATCTTTTAGCATTGTTAATGCACACAAGAGATGTTTTAATAGTATAAAGTTTGATTCTGGAACCTGTTGGAACAGGCTAAACAAAGAAAAAGGAGAATTTTAGGTTAGACCAATTTGAAATAATGTAAGTTAGAAATATAACTACGAAGAACAAATAGGGTAAATGTTTTGTAGACAAACTCATAGTATAATCAGATCTCAAAGGAAGTTAGAATATATAGCTAGAGTATTACATAAAATATTTTCTGCAAATCACTTTTCTGTACAGCATCATGGAAAAACATTTTTAAAATTCTTTATGAATGTCAGTGTACTAGATGTATGACTGCTACCTACAGAAGCCAGAGGACGTTGGCAGGATCCAGGGTATAAGAATGAATGAAGATTGTTGCAAACCATGTATGTTCTGTGTGTGAAAACATCCAGTGCTTACAAACAGCACACCAACTTTCTTGCCAGCCGGGGGACACCTTTAACATCTAATGTATTATAATTGCATGACACAGTCTTATAACAATCTAGAACATAAGGAGCAGAATCACACTCATGATTCTACTCAATGCCCTGGTATTGGAATGAATGAAGATTTGAAGACCATGTGTGATCTGTGTATGAAAATATCCAGTGTTTTTCAGCAGCAAACCATCTTTCCAACCACCATGGCCTGGAGATATATTTAATATCAAATGTAGTATGAATCCATGGAACACTCTGGTGACACTCTAGAAAATAAGGAGCAGTAAGCACACTAGTGATCCAACACAATACAATTATAAAAGATTCTGCTACTGCAAGAAAGAGATGAAGGGCACCTGGTTGCAATGGGAGCTCAAAGCTCCAGATAAATATGAAATCCTCCTATGGAGTATCAGACAGAAAAATGACTCAAAGAAGTCAAAGCTATACCTTAGCTAGACATCTCTACATAGTTATAGTTGAGAAAGAATTCAGTAATAGATTCATGTTCTAATCAATGACTTATATTGACCATGGGAAATATCACAATACCATGATAACAATTAAAGGAAGCAAGTAACCCAGAGGTATTACATGCACATACTTATAAGTTGTCTCACACAAGAACTAATCCAATACTCTAGCCAGACCTGAACACAAGGTTTTACGTAAACTGTCTTCTAAATCATGACATTTAAAGGAGACAACTCCCAAGTAAGTTTGAGACATGGTTCAACACACTAGCTTGTGAAAGCAGAATGTTAATAAAGTGAAAATACAAGTCTGAGCGAAGGGAACCTCTTGGCATAGGACATCATTGCTGCTTGCAATACTAGAAACACAAGCCTATATATCTTCCAAAAGCACTGCTTCTATATTGGTGCAGTTCCCCAAGTGCTTAATGTATCATTACCTTTCGATGGCATTAAATTCTCCAGACAGAGTTCCTTTTTCTGGGATGCAAAGCCAATTTTCATACTGGATCAAGGTAAGTGTGGTTGAATCAATGTTAATAATAAAATCCTGTTTTATTGATATGAAACAAAAAATGTAATGGTCAATGTATATTGTAGATAGTACTTGAGAAACATTTTTTGAAATTAGCACTTTATACCAGTGATTCTTATGTTGTGGGTCATAATCATTAGGGGGTCCCATATCATATATTTTCCATATCAGATATTCTATGCATTTGTCTTTATAATCATATCAGGAACAAAATTTGAAGTATGAAGAGAAGCAAAATGAAGTAATGGTTAAGAGTCACAAAACCATGAGGAAATATGTTAGTGTTACAGGATTAGGGAGGGTGAGAATCAGTGGTTGAGAGCCTACTTCCCTAAAAGACCCCAAACTGACGTCTCACCAGAATCTTGGATCAAATGTGGAAACTAAATGCAGGATCTTGTGTTTCTTACCTAAGACATGAATCAATTAAGCAGAGTCCTGGTTGCTATAACAATGAAATAAAACTACAGTCTGTTCATATTGCCTCTCCTGATTTCTAGTCCACACCACTCCTTGCAATCACTGATCTGCACTCCAATTCCCAGGCCAAAGCTCTCTCTGCCTGAAGGAAGGCAACTCCTATGTGGATATCCAGAGAGGAGCCTATCATAACTGCTCTCTGAACGGCTCCAACCAGCAGTAGACTGAAATAGGATGTAAATAGCCATAGCCAATCATTGGATCTTATGGATCTATGAAGGACTTTTTGGTAGAAATGCAGGAAAGATTCTGTGCCCGGAGGAAGATAGGAACTCCATAGGAAGAGCTACAGAATCACATAAGCTGGTCCACTGTGAAATAGTAAGGGCTGAACTTCGACCTGAAAAGGCACCAGATGCTGCAGCACATTTATAGCAAATGTAAAGCTTAGTCTCCATGTGGGTCCCCCAACATAAGAGCAGGGGTTACACTTAAGCTGTTGACTGTGAAAACCCTTCCCCACCTGAAGTCAGGGGCAGAAGTTATGCTAACCCTGAGAAGAGTTGATGTGCCAGGGAAGGAGGATGACCTAGGGCCCCTGACTGACTCAGAGAAGGAATGAGGGGAGAAGATGTGGGTGGCAGCATGCAAGATGTAAAATGAGCAAATAAATGTAAAATAGTAGTAGTAAGAAGAGGAGGAGTAGCAGCAGCAGCAACAAGAGGAGGATCAGATATTAAAAAATTACAACAAAAAAAAACCAAACCAAAACCACAGGCCTCTTTTGGAAATAGGCAACTCTCCAAAAGTGAGAACACTAGAAAATACAGTGGTAATTAGAAATTAAGTAAAAAGCTATGTTTGTAGACCAAGCCATGTAGAGTCCTGAGTAAGACTCCCATTTTAGCTATAACTTGTGCTGTCATCCTCCATTGTGAGTAACATCATTATATCTTCTTTCTTCTGGGCCAAATACCTGAGAAATGCTAGGTAACCTGTACCTTGTTTTCTGTCATATATACATTTTCTTTGCCTTTTATCCTTTTCCAAATATATGTCCTTATTGATTCCCTGTAAATTTCTAATCATGCTAACAAGTAACTCTCTTTCACTATTAAATCCTTCCATATACCCCTGGGAAACAATCCCCTCTCAATAATTATCAAAAATTAAAATTAAATAAAAATTTAAATTTACTATTAAAAAATCAAATTAAAATTAAAAAAAAATTATACACTGTGTGAGACTGTAGTGCCATAAATGGTTACACATTATACCCTCTTTTCTAAACAGATTTTCTTGCAAAAGGACATTAAATATGTCACTGGTCTGGTTTCACCACTCTGTAATTTATCATACTCTCTTTTTTTCTTTTTCTTTTTTTTTTTTTTTGGTCCTGGGGACCGAACCCAGGGTTATCATACTCTCAATACTGTAACCTCCCTGAGATGCCTCTCCTTCTATATCCTGGTCTCTTGCTGTAGCCTTTGATCACTGTGATCCTTCAGCTTTAAATCTGCAGGACCTCCCCCATCATATGCTCCAGCAGCAGGACGTAGTCCCCCTACATATATGTAGCAGATGTGCAACTTGATCTTCAGGTATGTCCCCTAACAGTTCGTGTGCAGACTGGCTCTGACTGTGTTTTCTACCACTGGTTAGTTTCTTTTTTCCTGGGCTGCTTTCTATGGCTTAGGTCCAAAGTTGTGCACATATTCCTGTTGCGAATTGATGTATAAGAAAGAGTTGGTGTCAATGGAAGTTCTACAGTACTGAGGTAAAGAAGAATGGATTGAAAACCAGAATGTAAAGATGGGACTTTGAGGAAGGGACTGCAGTCATGATATAAAGTAAATAAATTAGAGAAAAATATTTAAGTGTTTATAATAAAAGTAACAGTTACAGAATACCTGAGTAACATAAAAATATACCTGAAGTAGGTGAGGGCTAAAATAATGGAAAGAATGCAAAATAAAATACACTCATTATTTATCATTAATTATGTATATTCCTGTGCATATACAAATGCATTTACATGTAAAAGTACACATACACCTATATGTATACACAAACACACATATATGTATATATAAAAATACATATTAGTTTATATTTATATATACAAATATATATGTGCAATGCGCTTCAATATGAACAGCAATTCACATGATGTGAATATTTAGTAATATAAGTCTAAGAATTATGAAAAACAACGAATCTATACTCCAAAAATAGTGGTAGAGTTGAAAAAAAAACAAAGAACACCTAGATAATTTTGATATTTTACAAATTCGCTCAAGTCTTCTTGGATAAGCATTATATGTGCAGATTATTGTTGACTAAAAAATCAATACATAAACCAAAATTTAAGAAGAAAGAAGGAATGAACGGTAGAACGAAATGATTAACTTCTTTAACTTCATTAAAAATCTCCCTTCCCAAATCTTCCTGAAATAGATCAATACATATTCTACTCCACTCCAGAATTATGCAATACTAGGGTTTCCTGTTAGAGAAATGATCCTTTCAAAGTATTCCCAATTACTGAATCATAATTATACATTTGTTCCCAAACGCAAATTTCTGATCCCCTTACCTTTCTGAAGATGTCAGTCCCAAATAATGAGTCTCTCAAAGTTTGACCCCTTAATCCACGCGGAGCTATGCGCACAGATGATCTGGAAAGATCCAAATTATTCATGGAAGAATCTTTTAGCATTGTTAATGCACACAAGAGATGTTTTAATAGTATAAAGTTTGATTCTGGAACCTGTTGGAACAGGCTAAACAAAGAAAAAGGAGAATTTTAGGTTAGACCAATTTGAAATAATGTAAGTTAGAAATATAACTACGAAGAACAAATAGGGTAAATGTTTTGTAGACAAACTCATAGTATAATCAGATCTCAAAGAAAGTTAGAATATATAGCTAGAGTATTACATAAAATATTTTCTGCAAATCACTTTTCTGTACAGCATCATGGAAAAACATTTTTAAAATTCTTTATGAATGTCAGTGTACTAGATGTATGACTGCTACCTACAGAAGCCAGAGGATGTTGGCAGGATCCAGGGTATAAGAATGAATGAAGATTGTTGCAAACCATGTATGTTCTGTGTGTGAAAACATCCAGTGCTTACAAACAGCACACCAACTTTCTTGCCAGCCGGGGGACACCTTTAACATCTAATGTATTATAATTGCATGACACAGTCTTATAACAATCTAGAACATAAGGAGCAGAATCACACTCATGATTCTACTCAATGCCCTGGTATTGGAATGAATGAAGATTTGAAGACCATGTGTGATCTGTGTATGAAAATATCCAGTGTTTTTCAGCAGCAAACCATCTTTCCAACCACCATGGCCTGGAGATATATTTAATATCAAATGTAGTATGAATCCATGGAACACTCTGGTGACACTCTAGAAAATAAGGAGCAGTAAGCACACTAGTGATCCAACACAATACAATTATAAAAGATTCTGCTACTGCAAGAAAGAGATGAAGGGCACCTGGTTGCAATGGGAGCTCAAAGCTCCAGATAAATATGAAATCCTCCTATGGAGTATCAGACAGAAAAATGACTCAAAGAAGTCAAAGCTATACCTTAGCTAGACATCTCTACATAGTTATAGTTGAGAAAGAATTCAGTAATAGATTCATGTTCTAATCAATGACTTATATTGACCATGGGAAATATCACAATACCATGATAACAATTAAAGGAAGCAAGTAACCCAGAGGTATTACATGCACATACTTATAAGTTGTCTCACACAAGAACTAATCCAATACTCTAGCCAGACCTGAACACAAGGTTTTACGTAAACTGTCTTCTAAATCATGACATTTAAAGGAGACAACTCCCAAGTAAGTTTGAGACATGGTTCAACACACTAGCTTGTGAAAGCAGAATGTTAATAAAGTGAAAATACAAGTCTGAGCGAAGGGAACCTCTTGGCATAGGACATCATTGCTGCTTGCAATACTAGAAACACAAGCCTATATATCTTCCAAAAGCACTGCTTCTATATTGGTGCAGTTCCCCAAGTGCTTAATGTATCATTACCTTTCGATGGCATTAAATTCTCCAGACAGAGTTCCTTTTTCTGGGATGCAAAGCCAATTTTCATACTGGATCAAGGTAAGTGTGGTTGAATCAATGTTAATAATAAAATCCTGTTTTATTGATATGAAACAAAAAAGTAATGGTCAATGTATATTGTAGATAGTACTTGAGAAACATTTTTTGAAATTAGCACTTTATACCAGTGATTCTTATCTTGTGGGTCATAATCATTAGGGGGTCCCATATCATATATTTTCCATATCAGATATTCTATGCATTTGTCTTTATAATCATATCAGGAACAAAATTTGAAGTATGAAGAGAAGCAAAATGAAGTAATGGTTAAGAGTCACAAAACCATGAGGAAATATGTTAGTGTTACAGGATTAGGGAGGGTGAGAATCAGTGGTTGAGAGCCTACTTCCCTAAAAGACCCCAAACTGACGTCTCACCAGAATCTTGGATCAAATGTGGAAACTAAATGCAGGATCTTGTGTTTCTTACCTAAGACATGAATCAATTAAGCAGAGTCCTGGTTGCTATAACAATGAAATAAAACTACAGTCTGTTCATATTGCCTCTCCTGATTTCTAGTCCACACCACTCCTTGCAATCACTGATCTGCACTCCAATTCCCAGGCCAAAGCTCTCTCTGCCTGAAGGAAGGCAACTCCTATGTGGATATCCAGAGAGGACCCTTCATAACTGCTCTCTGAACGGCTCCAACCAGCAGTAGACTGAAATAGGATGTAAATAGCCATAGCCAATCATTGGATCTTATGGATCTATGAAGGACTTTTTGGTAGAAATGCAGGAAAGATTCTGTGCCCGGAAGAAGATAGGAACTCCATAGGAAGAGCTAGAGAATCACCTAAGCTGGTCCACTGTGAAATAGTAAGGGCTGAACTTCGACATGAAAAGGCACCAGATGCTGCAGCACATTTATAGCAAATGTAAAGCTTAGTCTCCATGTGGGTCCCCCAACATAAGGAGCAGGGGTTACACTTAAGCTGTTGACTGTGAAAACCCTTCCCCACCTGAAGTCAGGGGCAGAAGTTATGCTAACCCTGAGGAGAGTTGATGTGCCAGGGAAGGAGGATGACCTAGGGCCCCTGACTGACTCAGAGAAGGAATGAGGGGAGAAGATGTGGGTGGCAGCATGCAAGATGTAAAATGAGCAAATAAATGTAAAATAGTAGTAGTAAGAAGAGGAGGAGTAGCAGCAGCAGCAACAAGAGGAGGATCAGATATTAAAAAATTACAACAAAAAAAAACCAAACCAAAACCACAGGCCTCTTTTTGGAAATAGGCAACTCTCCAAAAGTGAGAACACTAGAAAATACAGTGGTAATTAGAAATTAAGTAAAAAGATATGTTTGTAGACCAAGCCATGTAGAGTCCTGAGTAAGACTCCCATTTTAGCTATAACTTGTGCTGTCATCCTCCATTGTGAGTAACATCATTATATCTTCTTTCTTCTGGGCCAAATACCTGAGAAATGCTAGGTAACCTGTACCTTGTTTTCTGTCATATATACATTTTCTTTGCCTTTTATCCTTTTCCAAATATGTCCTTTATTGATTCCCTGTAAATTTCTAATCATGCTAACAAGTAACTCTCTTTCACTATTAAATCCTTCCATATACCCCTTGGAAACAATCCCCTCTCAATAATTATCAAAAATTAAAATTAAATAAAAAATTAAAGTTAATATTAAAAAATCAAATTAAAATTAAAAAAAATTATACACTGTGTGAGACTGTAGTGCCATAAATGGTTACACATTATACCCTCTTTTCTAAACAGATTTTCTTGCAAAAGGACATTAAATTTGTCACTGGTCTGGTTTCACCACTCTGTAATTTATCATTATCTCAATACTGGAACCTCCCTGAGATGCCTCTCCTTCTATATCCTGGTCTCTTGCTGTAGCCTTTGATCACTGTGATCCTTCAGCTTTAAATCTGCAGGACCTCCCCCATCATATGCTCCAGCAGCAGGACGTAGTCCCCCTACATATATGTAGCAGATGTGCAACTTGATCTTCAGGTATGTCCCCTAACAGTTCGTGTGCAGACTGGCTCTGACTGTGTTTTCTACCACTGGTTAGTTTCTTTTTTCCTGGGCTGCTTTCTATGGCTTAGGTCCAAAGTTGTGCACATATTCCTGTTGCTAATTGATGTATAAGAAAGAGTTGGTGTCAATGGAAGTTCTACAGTACTGAGGTAAAGAAGAATGGATTGAAAACCAGGTTGTAAAGATGGGACTTTGAGGAAGGGACTGCAATCATGATATGAAGTAAATAAATTAGAGAAAAATATTTAAGTGTTTATAATAAAAGTAACAGTTAGAGAATACCTGAGTAACATAAAAATATACCTGAAGTAGGTGAGTGCTAAAATAATGGAAAGAATGCAAAATAAAATACACTCATTATTTATCATTAATTATGTATATTCCTGTGCATATACAAATGCATTTACATGTAAAAGTACACATACACCTATATGTATACACAAACACACATATATGTATATATAAGAATACATATTAGTTTATATTTATATATACAAATATATATGTGCAATGCACTTCAATATGAACAGCAATTCACATGATGTGAATATTTAGTAATATAAGTCTAAGAATTATGAAAAACAACGAATCTATACTCCGAAAATTGTGGTAGAGTTGAAAAAAAAACAAAGAACACCTAGATAATTTTGATATTTTACAAATTCGCTCAAGTCTTCTTGGATAAGAATTATATGTGCAGATTATTGTTGACTAAAAAATCAATACATAAACCAAAATTTAAGAAGAAAGAAGGGATGAACGGTAGAACGAAATGATTAACTTCTTTAACTTCATTAAAAATCTCCCTTCCCAAATCTTCCTGAAATAGATCAATACATATTCTACTCCACTCCAGAATTATGCAATACTAGGGTTTCCTGTTAGAGAAATGATCCTTTCAAAGTATTCCCAATTACTGAATCATAATTATACATTTGTTCCCAAACGCAAATTTCTGATCCCCTTACCTTTCTGAAGATGTCAGTCCCAAATAATGAGTCTCTCAAAGTTTGACCCCTTAATCCACGCGGAGCTATGCGCACAGATGATCTGGAAAGATCCAAATTATTCATGGAAGAATCTTTTAGCATTGTTAATGCACACAAGAGATGTTTTAATAGTATAAAGTTTGATTCTGGAACCTGTTGGAACAGGCTAAACAAAGAAAAAGGAGAATTTTAGGTTAGACCAATTTGAAATAATGTAAGTTAGAAATATAACTACGAAGAACAAATAGGGTAAATGTTTTGTAGACAAACTCATAGTATAATCAGATCTCAAAGGAAGTTAGAATATATAGCTAGAGTATTACATAAAATATTTTCTGCAAATCACTTTTCTGTACAGCATCATGGAAAAACATTTTTAAAATTCTTTATGAATGTCAGTGTACTAGATGTATGACTGCTACCTACAGAAGCCAGAGGACGTTGGCAGGATCCAGGGTATAAGAATGAATGAAGATTGTTGCAAACCATGTATGTTCTGTGTGTGAAAACATCCAGTGCTTACAAACAGCACACCAACTTTCTTGCCAGCCGGGGGACACCTTTAACATCTAATGTATTATAATTGCATGACACAGTCTTATAACAATCTAGAACATAAGGAGCAGAATCACACTCATGATTCTACTCAATGCCCTGGTATTGGAATGAATGAAGATTTGAAGACCATGTGTGATCTGTGTATGAAAATATCCAGTGTTTTTCAGCAGCAAACCAACTTTCCAACCACCATGGACTGGAGATATATTTAATATCAAATGTAGTATGAATCCATGGAACACTCTGGTGACACTCTAGAAAATAAGGAGCAGTAAGCACACTAGTGATCCAACACAATACAATTATAAAAGATTCTGCTACTGCAAGAAAGAGATGCAGGGCACCTGGGTGCAATGGGAGCTCAAAGCTCCGGATAAATATGAAATCCTCCTATGGAGTATCAGACAGAAAAATGACTCAATGAAGTCAAAGCTATTCCTTAACTAGACATCTCTACATAGTTATAGTTGAGAAAGAATTCAGTAATAGATTCATGTTCTAATCAATGACTTATATTGACCATGGGAAATATCACAATACCATGATAACAATTAAAGGAAGCAAGTAACCCAGAGGTATTACATGCACATACTTAAAAGTTGTCTCACACATGAACTAATCCAATACTCTAGCCAGACCTGAACACAAGGTTTTAAGTAAACTGTCTTCTAAATCATGACATTTAAAGGAGACAACTCCCAAGTAAGTTTGAGACATGGTTCAACACACTAGCTTGTGAAAGCAGAATGTTAATAAAGTGAAAATACAAGTCTGAGCGAAGGGAACCTCTTGGCATAGGACATCATTGCTGCTTGCAATACTAGAAACACAAGCCTATATATCTTCCAAAAGCACTGCTTCTTTATTGGTGCAGTTCCCCAAGTGCTTAATGTATCATTACCTTTCGATGGCATTAAATTCTCCAGACAGAGTTCCTTTTTCTGGGATGCAAAGCCAATTTTCATACTGGATCAAGGTAAGTGTGGTTGAATCAATGTTAATAATAAAATCCTGTTTTATTGATATGAAACAAAAAAAGTAATGGTCAATGTATATTGTAGATAGTACTTGAGAAACATTTTTTGAAATTAGCACTTTATACCAGTGATTCTTATGTTGTGGGTCATAATCATTAGGGGGTCCCATATCATATATTTTCCATATCAGATATTCTATGCATTTGTCTTTATAATCATATCAGGAACAAAATTTGAAGTATGAAGAGAAGCAAAATGAAGTAATGGTTAAGAGTCACAAAACCATGAGGAAATATGTTAGTGTTACAGGATTAGGGAGGGTGAGAATCAGTGGTTGAGAGCCTACTTCCCTAAAAGACCCCAAACTGACGTCTCCCCAGAATCTTGGATCAAATGTGGAAACTAAATGCAGGATCTTGTGTTTTCTTACCTAAGACATGAATCAATTAAGCAGAGTCATGGTTGCTATAACAATGAATTAAAACTACAGTCTGTTCATATTGCCTCTCCTGATTTCTAGTCCACACCACTCCTTGCAATCACTGATCTGCACTCCAATTCCCAGGCCAAAGCTCTCTCTGCCTGAAGGAAGGCAACTCCTATGTGGATATCCAGAGAGGAGCCTATCATAACTGCTCTCTGAACGGCTCCAACCAGCAGTAGACTGAAATAGGATGTAAATAGCCATAGCCAATCATTGGATCTTATGGATCTATGAAGGACTTTTTGGTAGAAATGCAGGAAAGATTCTGTGCCTGGAAGAAGATAGGAACTCCATAGGAAGAGCTACAGAATCACCTAAGCTGGTCCACTGTGAAATAGTAAGGGCTGAACTTCGACCTGAAAAGGCACCAGATGCTGCAGCACATTTATAGCAAATGTAAAGCTTAGTCTCCATGTGGGTCCCCCAACATAAGGAGCAGGGGTTACACTTAAGCTGTTGACTGTGAAAACCCTTCCCCACCTGAAGTCAGGGGCAGAAGTTATGCTAACCCTGAGGAGAGTTGATGTGCCAGGGAAGGAGGATGACCTAGGGCCCCTGACTGACTCAGAGAAGGAATGAGGGGAGAAGATGTGGGTGGCAGCATGCAAGATGTAAAATGAGCAAATAAATGTAAAATAGTAGTAGTAAGAAGAGGAGGAGTAGCAGCAGCAGCAACAGGAGGAGGATCAGATATTAAAAAATTACAACAAAAAAACCAAACCAAAACCACAGGCCTCTTTTTGGAAATAGGCAACTCTCCAAAAGTGAGAACACTAGAAAATACAGTGGTAATTAGAAATTAAGTAAAGAGATATGTTTGTAGACCAAGCCATGTAGAGTCCTGAGTAAGACTCCCATTTTAGCTATAACTTGTGCTGTCATCCTCCATTGTGAGTAACATCATTATATCTTCTTTCTTCTGGGCCAAATACCTGAGAAATGCTAGGTAACCTGTACCTTGTTTTCTGTCATATATACATTTTCTTTGCCTTTCATCCTTTTCCAAATATATGTCCTTTATTGATTCCCTGTAAATTTCTAATCATGCTAACAAGTAACTCTCTTTCACTATTAAATCCTTCCATATACCCCTTGGAAACAATCCCCTCTCAATAATTATCAAAAATTAAAATTAAATAAAAATTTAAATTTAATATTAAAAAATCAAATTAAAATTAAAAAAAATTATACACTGTGTGAGACTGTAGTGCCATAAATGGTTACACATTATACCCTCTTTTCTAAACAGATTTTCTTGCAAAAGGACATTAAATATGTCACTGGTCTGGTTTCACCACTCTGTAATTTATCATACTCTCAATACTGGAACCTCCCTGAGATGCCTCTCCTTCTATATCCTGGTCTCTTGCTGTAGCCTTTGATCACTGTGATCCTTCAGCTTTAAATCTGCAGGACCTCCCCCATCATATGCTCCAGCAGCAGGACGTAGTCCCCCTACATATATGTAGCAGATGTGCAACTTGATCTTCAGGTATGTCCCCTAACAGTTCGTGTGCAGACTGGCTCTGACTGTGTTTTCTACCACTGGTTAGTTTCTTTTTTCCTGGGCTGCTTTCTATGGCTTAGGTCCAAAGTTGTGCATATTCCTGTTGCGAATTGATGTATAAGAAAGAGTTGGTGTCAATGGAAATTCTACAGTACTGAGGTAAAGAAGAATGGATTGAAAACCAGGTTGTAAAGATGGGACTTTGAGGTAGGGACTGCAGTCATGATATAAAGTAAATAAATTAGAGAAAAATAAGTGTTTATGATAAAAGTAACAGTTACAGAATACCTGAGTAACATAAAAATATACCTGAAGTAGGTGAGGGCTAAAATAATGGAAAGAATGCAAAATAAAATACACTCATTATTTATCATTAATTATGTATATTCCTGTGCATATACAAATGCATTTACATGTAAAAGTACACTTACACCTATGTGTATACACAAACACACATATATGTATATAAAAGAATACATATTAGTTTATATTTATATATACAAATATATATGAGCAATGCGCTTCAATATGAACAGCAATTCACATGATGTGAATATTTAGTAATATAAGTCTAAGAATTATGAAAAACAACGAATCTATACTCCGAAAATAGTGGTAGAGTTGAAAAAAAAACAAAGAACACCTAGATAATTTTGATATTTTACAAATTCGCTCAAGTCTTCTTGGATAAGAATTATATGTGCAGATTATTGTTGACTAAAAATCAATACATAAACCAAAATTTAAGAAGAAAGAAGGAATGAACGGTAGAACGAAATGATTAACTTCTTTAACTTCATTAAAAATCTCCCTTCCCAAATCTTCCTGAAATAGATCAATACATATTCTACTCCACTCCAGAATTATGCAATACTAGGGTTTCCTGTTAGAGAAATGATCCTTTCAAAGTATTCCCAATTACTGAATCATAATTATACATTTGTTCCCAAACGCAAATTTCTGATCCCCTTACCTTTCTGAAGATGTCAGTCCCAAATAATGAGTCTCTCAAAGTTTGACCCCTTAATCCACGCGGAGCTATGCGCACAGATGATCTGGAAAGATCCAAATTATTCATGGAAGAATCTTTTAGCATTGTTAATGCACACAAGAGATGTTTTAATAGTATAAAGTTTGATTCTGGAACCTGTTGGAACAGGCTAAACAAAGAAAAAGGAGAATTTTAGGTTAGACCAATTTGAAATAATGTAAGTTAGAAATATAACTACGAAGAACAAATAGGGTAAATGTTTTGTAGACAAACTCATAGTATAATCAGATCTCAAAGGAAGTTAGAATATATAGCTAGAGTATTACATAAAATATTTTCTGCAAATCACTTTTCTGTACAGCATCATGGAAAAACATTTTTAAAATTCTTTATGAATGTCAGTGTACTAGATGTATGACTGCTACCTACAGAAGCCAGAGGACGTTGGCAGGATCCCGGGTATAAGAATGAATGAAGATTGTTGCAAACTATGTATGTTCTGTGTGTGAAAACATCCAGTGCTTACAAACAGCACACCAACTTTCTTGCCAGCCGGGGGACACCTTTAACATCTAATGTATTATAATTGCATGACACAGTCTTATACCAATCTAGAACATAAGGAGCAGAATCACACTCATGATTCTACTCAATGCCCTGGTATTGGAATGAATGAAGATTTGAAGACCATGTGTGATCTGTGTATGAAAATATCCAGTGTTTTTCAGCAGCAAACCAACTTTCCAACCACCATGGACTGGAGATATATTTAATATCAAATGTAGTATGAATCCATGGAACACTCTGGTGACACTCTAGAAAATAAGGAGCAGTAAGCACAATAGTGATCCAACACAATACAATTATAAAAGATTCTGCTACTGCAAGAAAGAGATGCAGGGCACCTGGGTGCAATGGGAGCTCAAAGCTCCGGATAAATATGAAATCCTCCTATGGAGTATCAGACAGAAAAATGACTCAAAGAAGTCAAAGCTATTCCTTAACTAGACATCTCTACATAGTTATAGTTGAGAAAGAATTCAGTAATAGATTCATGTTCTAATCAATGACTTATATTGACCATGGGAAATATCACAATACCATGATAACAATTAAAGGAAGCAAGTAACCCAGAGGTATTACATGCACATACTTATAAGTTGTCTCACACATGAACTAATCCAATACTCTAGCCAGACCTGAACACAAGGTTTTACGTAAACTGTCTTCTAAATCATGACATTTAAAGGAGACAACTCCCAAGTAAGTTTGAGACATGGTTCAACACACTAGCTTGTGAAAGCAGAATGTTAATAAAGTGAAAATACAAGTCTGAGCGAAGGGAACCTCTTGGCATAGGACATCATTGCTGCTTGCAATACTAGAAACACAAGCCTATATATCTTACAAAAGCACTGCTTCTATATTGGTGCAGTTCCCCAAGTGCTTAATGTATCATTACCTTTCGATGGCATTAAATTCTCCAGACAGAGTTCCTTTTTCTGGGATGCAAAGCCAATTTTCATACTGGATCAAGGTAAGTGTGGTTGAATCAATGTTAATAATAAAATCCTGTTTTATTGATATGAAACAAAAAAAGTAATGGTCAATGTATATTGTAGATAGTACTTGAGAAACATTTTTTGAAATTAGCACTTTATACCAGTGATTCTTATGTTGTGGGTCATAATCATTAGGGGGTCCCATATCATATATTTTCCATATCAGATATTCTATGCATTTGTCTTTATAATCATATCAGGAACAAAATTTGAAGTATGAAGAGAAGCAAAATGAAGTAATGGTTAAGAGTCACAAAACCATGAGGAAATATGTTAGTGTTACAGGATTAGGGAGGGTGAGAATCAGTGGTTGAGAGCCTACTTCCCTAAAAGACCCCAAACTGACGTCTCCCCAGAATCTTGGATCAAATGTGGAAACTAAATGCAGGATCTTGTGTTTTCTTACCTAAGACATGAATCAATTAAGCAGAGTCCTGGTTGCTATAACAATGAAATAAAACTACAGTCTGTTCATATTGCCTCTCCTGATTTCTAGTCCACACCACTCCTTGCAATCACTGATCTGCACTCCAATTCCCAGGCCAAAGCTCTCTCTGCCTGAAGGAAGGCAACTCCTATGTGGATATCCAGAGAGGAGCCTATCATAACTGCTCTCTGAACGGCTCCAACCAGCAGTAGACTGAAATAGGATGTAAATAGCCATAGCCAATCATTGGATCTTATGGATCTATGAAGGACTTTTTGGTAGAAATGCAGGAACGATTCTGTGCCCGGAAGAAGATAGGAACTCCATAGGAAGAGCTACAGAATCACCTAAGCTGGTCCACTGTGAAATAGTAAGGGCTGAACTTCGACCTGAAAAGGCACCAGATGCTGCAGCACATTTATAGCAAATGTAAAGCTTAGTCTCCATGTGGGTCCCCCAACATAAGGAGCAGGGGTTACACTTAAGCTGTTGACTGTGAAAACCCTTCCCCACCTGAAGTCAGGGGCAGAAGTTATGCTAACCCTGAGGAGAGTTGATGTGCCAGGGAAGGAGGATGACCTAGGGCCCCTGACTGACTCAGAGAAGGAATGAGGGGAGAAGATGTGGGTGGCAGCATGCAAGATGTAAAATGAGCAAATAAATGTAAAATATTAGTAGTAAGAAGAGGAGGAGTAGCAGCAGCAGCAACAGGAGGAGGATCAGATATTAAAAAATTACAACAAAAAAACCAAACCAAAACCACAGGCCTCTTTTTGGAAATAGGCAACTCTCCAAAAGTGAGAACACTAGAAAATACAGTGGTAATTAGAAATTAAGTAAAAAGATATGTTTGTAGACCAAGCCATGTAGAGTCCTGAGTAAGACTCCCATTTTAGCTATAACTTGTGCTGTCATCCTCCATTGTGAGTAACATCATTATATCTTCTTTCTTCTGGGCCAAATACCTGAGAAATGCTAGGTAACCTGTACCTTGTTTTCTGTCATATATACATTTTCTTTGCCTTTTATCCTTTTCCAAATATATGTCCTTTATTGATTCCCTGTAAATTTCTAATCATGCTAACAAGTAACTCTCTTTCACTATTAAATCCTTCCATATACCCCTTGGAAACAATCCCCTCTCAATAATTATCAAAAATTAAAATTAAATAAAAATTTAAATTTAATATTAAAAAATCAAATTAAAATTAAAAAAAAATTATACACTGTGTGAGACTGTAGTGCCATAAATGGTTACACATTATACCCTCTTTTCTAAACAGATTTTCTTGCAAAAGGACATTAAATATGTCACTGGTCTGGTTTCACCACTCTGTAATTTATCATACTCTCAATACTGGAACCTCCCTGAGATGCCTCTCCTTCTATATCCTGGTCTCTTGCTGTAGCCTTTGATCACTGTGATCCTTCAGCTTTAAATCTGCAGGACCTCCCCCATCATATGCTCCAGCAGCAGGACGTAGTCCCCTACATATATGTAGCAGATGTGCAACTTGATCTTCAGGTATGTCCCCTAACAGTTCGTGTGCAGACTGGCTCTGACTGTGTTTTCTACCACTGGTTAGTTTCTTTTTTCCTGGGCTGCTTTCTATGGCTTAGGTCCAAAGTTGTGCACATATTCCTGTTGCGAATTGATGTATAAGAAAGAGTTGGTGTCAATGGAAGTTCTACAGTACTGAGGTAAAGAAGAATGGATTGAAAACCAGGTTGTAAAGATGGGACTTTGAGGAAGGGACTGCAGTCATGATATAAAGTAAATAAATTAGAGAAAAATATTTAAGTGTTTATAATAAAAGTAACAGTTACAGAATACCTGAGTAACATAAAAATATACCTGAAGTAGGTGAGGGCTAAAATAATGGAAAGAATGCAAAATAAAATACACTCATTATTTATCATTAATTATGTATATTCCTGTGCATATACAAATGCATTTACATGTAAAAGTACACATACACCTATATGTATACACAAACACACATATATGTATATATAAGAATACATATTAGTTTATATTTATATATACAAATATATATGTGCAATGCACTTCAATATGAACAGCAATTCACATGATGTGAATATTTAGTAATATAAGTCTAAGAATTATGAAAAACAACGAATCTATACTCCGAAAATAGTGGTAGAGTTGAAAAAAAAACAAAGAACACCTAGATAATTTTGATATTTTACAAATTCGCTCAAGTCTTCTTGGATAAGAATTATATGTGCAGATTATTGTTGACTAAAAAATCAATACATAAACCAAAATTTAAGAAGAAAGAAGGAATGAACGGTAGAACGAAATGATTAACTTCTTTAACTTCATTAAAAATCTCCCTTCCCAAATCTTCCTGAAATAGATCAATACATATTCTACTCCACCCCAGAATTAAGCAATACTAGGGTTTCCTGTTAGAGAAATGATCCTTTCAAAGTATTCCCAATTACTGAATCATAATTATACATTTGTTCCCAAACGCAAATTTCTGATCCCCTTACCTTTCTGAAGATGTCAGTCCCAAATAATGAGTCTCTCAAAGTTTGACCCCTTAATCCACGCGGAGCTATGCGCACAGATGATCTGGAAAGATCCAAATTATTCATGGAAGAATCTTTTAGCATTGTTAATGCACACAAGAGATGTTTTAATAGTATAAAGTTTGATTCTGGAACCTGTTGGAACAGGCTAAACAAAGAAAAAGGAGAATTTTAGGTTAGACCAATTTGAAATAATGTAAGTTAGAAATATAACTACGAAGAACAAATAGGGTAAATGTTTTGTAGACAAACTCATAGTATAATCAGATCTCAAAGGAAGTTAGAATATATAGCTAGAGTATTACATAAAATATTTTCTGCAAATCACTTTTCTGTACAGCATCATGGAAAAACATTTTTAAAATTCTTTATGAATGTCAGTGTACTAGATGTATGACTGCTACCTACAGAAGCCAGAGGACGTTGGCAGGATCCCGGGTATAAGAATGAATGAAGATTGTTGCAAACTATGTATGTTCTGTGTGTGAAAACATCCAGTGCTTACAAACAGCACACCAACTTTCTTGCCAGCCGGGGGACACCTTTAACATCTAATGTATTATAATTGCATGACACAGTCTTATAACAATCTAGAACATAAGGAGCAGAATCACACTCATGATTCTACTCAATGCCCTGGTATTGGAATGAATGAAGATTTGAAGACCATGTGTGATCTGTGTATGAAAATATCCAGTGTTTTTCAGCAGCAAACCATCTTTCCAACCACCATGGACTGGAGATATATTTAATATCAAATGTAGTATGAATCCATGGAACACTCTGGTGACACTCTAGAAAATAAGGAGCAGTAAGCACACTAGTGATCCAACACAATACAATTATAAAAGATTCTGCTACTGCAAGAAAGAGATGCAGGGCACCTGGGTGCAATGGGAGCTCAAAGCTCCGGATAAATATGAAATCCTCCTATGGAGTATCAGACAGAAAAATGACTCAAAGAAGTCAAAGCTATACCTTAACTAGACATCTCTACATAGTTATAGTTGAGAAAGAATTCAGTAATAGATTCATGTTCTAATCAATGACTTATATTGACCATGTGAAATATCACAATACCATGATAACAATTAAAGGAAGCAAGTAACCCAGAGGTATTACATGCACATACTTATAAGTTGTCTCACACATGAACTAATCCAATACTCTAGCCAGACCTGAACACAAGGTTTTACGTAAACTGTCTTCTAAATCATGACATTTAAAGGAGACAACTCCCAAGTAAGTTTGAGACATGGTTCAACACACTAGCTTGTGAAAGCAGAATGTTAATAAAGTGAAAATACAAGTCTGAGCGAAGGGAACCTCTTGGCATAGGACATCATTGCTGCTTGCAATACTAGAAACACAAGCCTATATATCTTACAAAAGCACTGCTTCTATATTGGTGCAGTTCCCCAAGTGCTTAATGTATCATTACCTTTCGATGGCATTAAATTCTCCAGACAGAGTTCCTTTTTCTGGGATGCAAAGCCAATTTTCATACTGGATCAAGGTAAGTGTGGTTGAATCAATGTTAATAATAAAATCCTGTTTTATTGATATGAAACAAAAAAAGTAATGGTCAATGTATATTGTAGATAGTACTTGAGAAACATTTTTTGAAATTAGCACTTTATACCAGTGATTCTTATGTTGTGGGTCATAATCATTAGGGGGTCCCATATCATATATTTTCCATATCAGATATTCTATGCATTTGTCTTTATAATCATATCAGGAACAAAATTTGAAGTATGAAGAGAAGCAAAATGAAGTAATGGTTAAGAGTCACAAAACCATGAGGAAATATGTTAGTGTTACAGGATTAGAGAGGTTGAGAATCAGTGGTTGAGAGCCTACTTCCCTAAAAGACCCCAAACTGACGTCTCACCAGAATCTTGGATCAAATGTGGAAATAAATGCAGGATCTTGTGTTTCTTACCTAAGACATGAATCAATTAAGCAGAGTCCTGGTTGCTATAACAATGAAATAAAACTACAGTCTGTTCATATTGCCTCTCCTGATTTCTAGTCCACACCACTCCTTGCAATCACTGATCTGCACTCCAATTCCCAGGCCAAAGCTCTCTCTGCCTGAAGGAAGGCAACTCCTATGTGGATATCCAGAGAGGAGCCTATCATAACTGCTCTCTGAACGGCTCCAACCAGCAGTAGACTGAAATAGGATGTAAATAGCCATAGCCAATCATTGGATCTTATGGATCTATGAAGGACTTTTTGGTAGAAATGCAGGAAAGATTCTGTGCCCGGAAGAAGATAGGAACTCCATAGGAAGAGCTACAGAATCACCTAAGCTGGTCCGCTGTGAAATAGTAAGGGCTGAACTTCGACCTGAAAAGGCACCAGATGCTGCAGCACATTTATAGCAAATGTAAAGCTTAGTCTCCATGTGGGTCCCCCAACATAAGGAGCAGGGGTTACACTTAAGCTGTTGACTGTGAAAACCCTTCCCCACCTGAAGTCAGGGGCAGAAGTTATGCTAACCCTGAGGAGAGTTGATGTGCCAGGGAAGGAGGATGACCTAGGGCCCCTGACTGACTCAGAGAAGGAATGAGGGGAGAAGATGTGGGTGGCAGCATGCAAGATGTAAAATGAGCAAATAAATGTAAAATATTAGTAGTAAGAAGAGGAGGAGTAGCAGCAGCAGCAACAGGAGGAGGATCAGATATTAAAAAATTACAACAAAAAAACCAAACCAAAACCACAGGCCTCTTTTTGGAAATAGGCAACTCTCCAAAAGTGAGAACACTAGAAAATACAGTGGTAATTAGAAATTAAGTAAAAAGATATGTTTGTAGACCAAGCCATGTAGAGTCCTGAGTAAGACTCCCATTTTAGCTATAACTTGTGCTGTCATCCTCCATTGTGAGTAACATCATTATATCTTCTTTCTTCTGGGCCAAATACCTGAGAAATGCTAGGTAACCTGTACCTTGTTTTCTGTCATATATACATTTTCTTTGCCTTTTATCCTTTTCCAAATATATGTCCTTTATTGATTCCCTGTAAATTTCTAATCATGCTAACAAGTAACTCTCTTTCACTATTAAATCCTTCCATATACCCCTTGGAAACAATCCCCTCTCAATAATTATCAAAAATTAAAATTAAATAAAAATTAAATTTAATATTAAAAAATCAAATTAAAATTAAAAAAAATTATACACTGTGTGAGACTGTAGTGCCATAAATGGTTACACATTATACCCTCTTTTCTAAACAGATTTTCTTGCAAAAGGACATTAAATATGTCACTGGTCTGGTTTCACCACTCTGTAATTTATCATACTCTCAATACTGGAACATCCCTGAGATGCCTCTCCTTCTATATCCTGGTCTCTTGCTGTAGCCTTTGATCACTGTGATCCTTCAGCTTTAAATCTGCAGGACCTCCCCCATCATATGCTCCAGCAGCAGGACGTAGTCCCCCTACATATATGTAGCAGATGTGCAACTTGATCTTCAGGTATGTCCCCTAACAGTTCGTGTGCAGACTGGCTCTGACTGTGTTTTCTACCACTGGTTAGTTTCTTTTTTCCTGGGCTGCTTTCTATGGCTTAGGTCCAAAGTTGTGCACATATTCCTGTTGCGAATTGATGTATAAGAAAGAGTTGGTGTCAATGGAAGTTCTACAGTACTGAGGTAAAGAAGAATGGATTGAAAACCAGGTTGTAAAGATGGGACTTTGAGGAAGGGACTGCAGTCATGATATAAAGTAAATAAATTAGAGAAAAATATTTAAGTGTTTATAATAAAAGTAACAGTTACAGAATACCTGAGTAACATAAAAATATACCTGAAGTAGGTGAGGGCTAAAATAATGGAAAGAATGCAAAATAAAATACACTCATTATTTATCATTAATTATGTATATTCCTGTGCATATACAAATGCATTTACATGTAAAAGTACACATACACCTATATGTATACACAAACACACATATATGTATATATAAGAATACATATTAGTTTATATTTATATATACAAATATATATGTGCAATGCACTTCAATATGAACAGCAATTCACATGATGTGAATATTTAGTAATATAAGTCTAAGAATTATGAAAAACAACGAATCTATACTCCGAAAATAGTGGTAGAGTTGAAAAAAAAACAAAGAACACCTAGATAATTTTGATATTTTACAAATTCGCTCAAGTCTTCTTGGATAAGAATTATATGTGCAGATTATTGTTGACTAAAAAATCAATACATAAACCAAAATTTAAGAAGAAAGAAGGAATGAACGGTAGAACGAAATGATTAACTTCTTTAACTTCATTAAAAATCTCCCTTCCCAAATCTTCCTGAAATAGATCAATACATATTCTACTCCACCCCAGAATTAAGCAATACTAGGGTTTCCTGTTAGAGAAATGATCCTTTCAAAGTATTCCCAATTACTGAATCATAATTATACATTTGTTCCCAAACGCAAATTTCTGATCCCCTTACCTTTCTGAAGATGTCAGTCCCAAATAATGAGTCTCTCAAAGTTTGACCCCTTAATCCACGCGGAGCTATGCGCACAGATGATCTGGAAAGATCCAAATTATTCATGGAAGAATCTTTTAGCATTGTTAATGCACACAAGAGATGTTTTAATAGTATAAAGTTTGATTCTGGAACCTGTTGGAACAGGCTAAACAAAGAAAAAGGAGAATTTTAGGTTAGACCAATTTGAAATAATGTAAGTTAGAAATATAACTACGAAGAACAAATAGGGTAAATGTTTTGTAGACAAACTCATAGTATAATCAGATCTCAAAGGAAGTTAGAATATATAGCTAGAGTATTACATAAAATATTTTCTGCAAATCACTTTTCTGTACAGCATCATGGAAAAACATTTTTAAAATTCTTTATGAATGTCAGTGTACTAGATGTATGACTGCTACCTACAGAAGCCAGAGGACGTTGGCAGGATCCCGGGTATAAGAATGAATGAAGATTGTTGCAAACTATGTATGTTCTGTGTGTGAAAACATCCAGTGCTTACAAACAGCACACCAACTTTCTTGCCAGCCGGGGGACACCTTTAACATCTAATGTATTATAATTGCATGACACAGTCTTATAACAATCTAGAACATAAGGAGCAGAATCACACTCATGATTCTACTCAATGCCCTGGTATTGGAATGAATGAAGATTTGAAGACCATGTGTGATCTGTGTATGAAAATATCCAGTGTTTTTCAGCAGCAAACCAACTTTCCAACCACCATGGACTGGAGATATATTTAATATCAAATGTAGTATGAATCCATGGAACACTCTGGTGACACTCTAGAAAATAAGGAGCAGTAAGCACACTAGTGATCCAACACAATACAATTATAAAAGATTCTGCTACTGCAAGAAAGAGATGCAGGGCACCTGGGTGCAATGGGAGCTCAAAGCTCCGGATAAATATGAAATCCTCCTATGGAGTATCAGACAGAAAAATGACTCAAAGAAGTCAAAGCTATTCCTTAACTAGACATCTCTACATAGTTATAGTTGAGAAAGAATTCAGTAATAGATTCATGTTCTAATCAATGACTTATATTGACCATGGGAAATATCACAATACCATGATAACAATTAAAGGAAGCAAGTAACCCAGAGGTATTACATGCACATACTTATAAGTTGTCTCACACATGAACTAATCCAATACTCTAGCCAGACCTGAACACAAGGTTTTACGTAAACTGTCTTCTAAATCATGACATTTAAAGGAGACAACTCCCAAGTAAGTTTGAGACATGGTTCAACACACTAGCTTGTGAAAGCAGAATGTTAATAAAGTGAAAATACAAGTCTGAGCGAAGGGAACCTCTTGGCATAGGACATCATTGCTGCTTGCAATACTAGAAACACAAGCCTATATATCTTACAAAAGCACTGCTTCTATATTGGTGCAGTTCCCCAAGTGCTTAATGTATCATTACCTTTCGATGGCATTAAATTCTCCAGACAGAGTTCCTTTTTCTGGGATGCAAAGCCAATTTTCATACTGGATCAAGGTAAGTGTGGTTGAATCAATGTTAATAATAAAATCCTGTTTTATTGATATGAAACAAAAAAAGTAATGGTCAATGTATATTGTAGATAGTACTTGAGAAACATTTTTTGAAATTAGCACTTTATACCAGTGATTCTTATGTTGTGGGTCATAATCATTAGGGGGTCCCATATCATATATTTTCCATATCAGATATTCTATGCATTTGTCTTTATAATCATATCAGGAACAAAATTTGAAGTATGAAGAGAAGCAAAATGAAGTAATGGTTAAGAGTCACAAAACCATGAGGAAATATGTTAGTGTTACAGGATTAGAGAGGTTGAGAATCAGTGGTTGAGAGCCTACTTCCCTAAAAGACCCCAAACTGACGTCTCACCAGAATCTTGGATCAAATGTGGAAATAAATGCAGGATCTTGTGTTTCTTACCTAAGACATGAATCAATTAAGCAGAGTCCTGGTTGCTATAACAATGAAATAAAACTACAGTCTGTTCATATTGCCTCTCCTGATTTCTAGTCCACACCACTCCTTGCAATCACTGATCTGCACTCCAATTCCCAGGCCAAAGCTCTCTCTGCCTGAAGGAAGGCAACTCCTATGTGGATATCCAGAGAGGAGCCTATCATAACTGCTCTCTGAACGGCTCCAACCAGCAGTAGACTGAAATAGGATGTAAATAGCCATAGCCAATCATTGGATCTTATGGATCTATGAAGGACTTTTTGGTAGAAATGCAGGAAAGATTCTGTGCCCGGAAGAAGATAGGAACTCCATAGGAAGAGCTACAGAATCACCTAAGCTGGTCCACTGTGAAATAGTAAGGGCTGAACTTCGACCTGAAAAGGCACCAGATGCTGCAGCACATTTATAGCAAATGTAAAGCTTAGTCTCCATGTGGGTCCCCCAACATAAGGAGCAGGGGTTACACTTAAGCTGTTGACTGTGAAAACCCTTCCCCACCTGAAGTCAGGGGCAGAAGTTATGCTAACCCTGAGGAGAGTTGATGTGCCAGGGAAGGAGGATGACCTAGGGCCCCTGACTGACTCAGAGAAGGAATGAGGGGAGAAGATGTGGGTGGCAGCATGCAAGATGTAAAATGAGCAAATAAATGTAAAATAGTAGTAGTAAGAAGAGGAGGAGTAGCAGCAGCAGCAACAGGAGGAGGATCAGATATTAAAAAATTACAACAAAAAAACCAAACCAAAACCACAGGCCTCTTTTTGGAAATAGGCAACTCTCCAAAAGTGAGAACACTAGAAAATACAGTGGTAATTAGAAATTAAGTAAAAAGATATGTTTGTAGACCAAGCCATGTAGAGTCCTGAGTAAGACTCCCATTTTAGCTATAACTTGTGCTGTCATCCTCCATTGTGAGTAACATCATTATATCTTCTTTCTTCTGGGCCAAATACCTGAGAAATGCTAGGTAACCTGTACCTTGTTTTCTGTCATATATACATTTTCTTTGCCTTTTATCCTTTTCCAAATATATGTCCTTTATTGATTCCCTGTAAATTTCTAATCATGCTAACAAGTAACTCTCTTTCACTATTAAATCCTTCCATATACCCCTTGGAAACAATCCCCTCTCAATAATTATCAAAAATTAAAATTAAATAAAAATTTAAATTTAATATTAAAAAATCAAATTAAAATTAAAAAAAAAATTATACACTGTGTGAGACTGTAGTGCCATAAATGGTTACACATTATACCCTCTTTTCTAAACAGATTTTCTTGCAAAAGGACATTAAATATGTCACTGGTCTGGTTTCACCACTCTGTAATTTATCATACTCTCAATACTGGAACCTCCCTGAGATGCCTCTCCTTCTATATCCTGGTCTCTTGCTGTAGCCTTTGATCACTGTGATCCTTCAGCTTTAAATCTGCAGGACCTCCCCCATCATATGCTCCAGCAGCAGGACGTAGTCCCCCTACATATATGTAGCAGATGTGCAACTTGATCTTCAGGTATGTCCCCTAACAGTTCGTGTGCAGACTGGCTCTGACTGTGTTTTCTACCTCTGGTTAGTTTCTTTTTTCCTGGGCTGCTTTCTATGGCTTAGGTCCAAAGTTGTGCATATTTCTGTTGCGAATTGATGTATAAGAAAGAGTTGGTGTCAATGGAAATTCTACAGTACTGAGGTAAGGAAGAATGGATTGAAAACCAGGTTGTAAAGATGGGACTTTGAGGTAGGGACTGCAGTCATGATATAAAGTAAATAAATTAGAGAAAAATATTTAAGTGTTTATAATAAAAGTAACAGTTACAGAATACCTGAGTAACATAAAAATATACCTGAAGTAGGTGAGGGCTAAAATAATGGAAAGAATGCAAAATAAAATACACTCATTATTTATCATTAATTATGTATATTCCTGTGCATATACAAATGCATTTACATGTAAAAGTACACATACACCTATGTGTATACACAAACACACATATATGTATATATAAGAATACATATTAGTTTATATTTATATATACAAATATATATGTGCAATGCGCTTCAATATGAACAGCAATTCACATGATGTGAATATTTAGTAATATAAGTCTAAGAATTATGAAAAACAACGAATCTATACTCCGAAAATAGTGGTAGAGTTGAAAAAAAAACAAAGAACACCTAGATAATTTTGATATTTTACAAATTCGCTCAAGTCTTCTTGGATAAGAATTATATGTGCAGATTATTGTTGACTAAAAATCAATACATAAACCAAAATTTAAGAAGAAAGAAGGAATGAACGGTAGAACGAAATGATTAACTTCTTTAACTTCATTAAAAATCTCCCTTCCCAAATCTTCCTGAAATAGATCAATACATATTCTACTCCACTCCAGAATTATGCAATACTAGGGTTTCCTGTTAGAGAAATGATCCTTTCAAAGTATTCCCAATTACTGAATCATAATTATACATTTGTTCCCAAACGCAAATTTCTGATCCCCTTACCTTTCTGAAGATGTCAGTCCCAAATAATGAGTCTCTCAAAGTTTGACCCCTTAATCCATGCGGAGCTATGCGCACAGATGATCTGGAAAGATCCAAATTATTCATGGACGAATCTTTTAGCATTGTTAATGCACACAAGAGATGTTTTAATAGTATAAAGTTTGATTCTGGAACCTGTTGGAACAGGCTAAACAAAGAAAAAGGAGAATTTTAGGTTAGACCATTTTGAAATAATGTAAGTTAGAAATATAACTACGAAGAACAAATAGGGTAAATGTTTTGTAGACAAACTCATAGTATAATCAGATCTCAAAGGAAGTTAGAATATATAGCTAGAGTATTACATAAAATATTTTCTGCAAATCACTTTTCTGTACAGCATCACGGAAAATCATTTTTAAAATTCTTTATGAATGTCAGTGTACTAGATGTATGACTGCTACCTACAGAAGCCAGAGGACGTTGGCAGGATCCCGGGTATAAGAATGAATGAAGATTGTTGCAAACTATGTATGTTCTGTGTGTGAAAACATCCAGTGCTTACAAACAGCACACCAACTTTCTTGCCAGCCGGGGGACACCTTTAACATCTAATGTATTATAATTCCATGACACAGTCTTTTTTTTTTTTTTTACATTGGTCCATGACACAGTCTTATAACAATCTAGAACATAAGGAGCCGAATCACACTCATGATTCTACTCAATGCCCTGGTTTTGGAATGAATGAAGATTTGAAGACCATGTGTGATCTGTGTATGAAAATATCCAGTGTTTTTCAGCAGCAAACCATCTTTCCAACCACCATGGACTGGAGATATATTTAATATCAAATGTAGTATGAATCCATGGAACACTCTGGTGACACTCTAGAAAATAAGGAGCAGTAAGCACACTAGTGATCCAACACAATACAATTATAAAAGATTCTGCTACTGCAAGAAAGAGATGCAGGGCACCTGGGTGCAATGGGAGCTCAAAGCTCCGGTTAAATATGAAATCCTCCTATGGAGTATCAGACAGAAAAATGACTCAAAGAAGTCAAAGCTATACCTGACCTAGACATCTCTACATAGTTATAGTTGAGAAAGAAGAATTCATGTTCTAATTAATGACTTATATTGACCATGTGAAATATTCAGAATACCATGATAACAATTAAAGGCAGCAAGCAACCCAGAGGTATTACATGCACATACTTCTTATAAGTTGTCTCACACATGAACTAAACCAATACTCTAGCCAGACCTGAACACAAGGTTTTACTTACACTGTCTTCTAAATCATGACATTTAAAGGAGACGACTCCCAAGTAAGTTTGAGACATGGTTCAACACGCTAGCTCGTGAAAGCAGAATGTTTATAAAGTGAAAATACATGTCTGAGCGAAGGGAACCTCTTGGCATAGGACATCATTGCTGCTTGCAATACTAGAAACACAAGCCTATGTATCTTACAAAAGCACTGCTTCTATATTGGTGCAGTTCCCCAAGTGCTTAATGTATCATTACCTTTCGCTGGCATTAAATTCTCCAGTCAGAGTTCCTTTTTCTGGGATGCAAAGCCAATTTTCATACATGATCAAGGTATGTGTGGTTGAATCAATGTTAATAATAAAATCCTGTTTTATTGATATGAAACAAAAAAAGTAATGGTCAATGTATATTGTAGATAGTACTTGAGAAACATTTTTTGAAATTAGCACTTTATTCCAGTGATTCTTATCTTGTGGGTCATAATCATTAGGGGGTCACATATAATATATTTTCCATATCAGATATTCTATGCATTTGTCTTTATAATCATATCAGGAACAAAATTTGAAGTATGAAGAGAAGCAATATGAAGTAATGGTTAAGAGTCACAAAACCATGAGGAAATATGTTAGTGTTACAGGATTAGGGAGGTTGAGAATCAGTGGTTGAGAGCCTACTTCCCTAAAAGACCCCAAACTGACGTCTCCCCAGAATCTTGGATCAAATGTGGAAACTAAATGCAGGATCTTGTGTTTTCTTACCTAAGACATGAATCAATTAAGCAGAGTCCTAGTTGCTATAGCAATGAAGTAAAACTACAGTCTGTTCATATTGCCTCTCCTGGTTTCTAGTCCACACCACTCCTTGCAATCATTGATCTACACTCCAATTCCCAGACCAAAGCTCTCTCTGCCTGAAGGAAGGCAGCTCCTTTGTGGAATATCCAGAGAGCAGCCTGTCATAACTTCTCTCTGAATGGCTCCAACCAGCAGCAGACTGAAATAGGATGTAAATAGCCACAGCCAAACATTGGATCTTATGGATTAATGATGACTTTATGGTAGAAATGCAGGAAAGATTCTGTGCCCAGAAGAAGATAGGAACACCATAGGATGAGCTACAGAGTCAACTAAGCTGGTCCACTGTGAAATAGTAAGGGCTGAACTTCGACCTGAATAGGCACCAGATGCTGCAGCACATTTATAGCAAATGTAAAGCTTAGTCTCCATGTGGGTACCCCAACATAAGGAGCAGGGGTTATACTTAAGCTGTTGACTGTGAAAACCCTTCCCCACCTGAACTCAGGGGCAGAAGTTATGCTAACCCTGAAGAGAGTTGATGTGCCAGGGAAGGAGGATGACCTAGGGCCCCCTGATGACTTAGAGAAAGAATGAGGAGAGAATATGTGGGCGGCAGCATCTAGACATAAAATGAGCAAATAAATGTAAAATAGTAGTAGTAATAAGAATAGGAGGAGGAGGAGGATCAGCTATTAAAACATTTCAACAAAACAAACAAACCAAAACCACAGGCCTCTTTTTGGAATTAGGCAACTCTCCAAAAGTGAGAACACTAGAAAATACCGTGGTAATTAGAAATTAAGTAAAAAAGCTATGTTTCTATTCCAAGCCATGTCGAGTCCTGAGTAAGACTTGCATCCTAGCTATACATTGTGCTATCATCCTCCATTGTGAGTAACATCATTATATCTTCTTACTTTTGGACCTAATACCTGAGAAATGCTAGTTAACATGTACCTTGTTTTCTGTCATATGTACATTTTCTTTGCTTTTTATCCTTTTCAAAATATATGTCCTTTCATTTGTGATCATACTACCAAGTAACTCTCTATCAATTTTCAATCCTTCCATATACCCCTTGGAAACAATCCCCTCTCAATAATTTTCAAATATTAAAATTAAATAAAAATTTAAATTTAATATTAAAAAATCAAATTAAAATTAAATAAATATATTAGTGTGTGAGATGTGTTGTGCCATATGTGGTTATACATTATACCCTCTTGTCCAAACAGATTTTCTTGCAAAAGAATATTAAAATATGTCACTGGTCTGGTTTCAGCACTCTGTATTTTACCATACTCTCAAAACTGGAACCTCCCTGAGATGCCTCTCCTTCCATATCCTGGTATCTTGCTGTAGCCTTTGATCACTGTGATCCTTCAGCTTTGAATCTGCAGGATCTCCCCCATCATATGCTCCAGCAGCAGGACCTAGGCCCCCTACCTATATGTAGCAGATGTGCAACTTGATCTGCAGGTATGTCCCCTAATAGTTCATGTGCAGACTGTCTCTGACTCTGTTTTGTACCACTGGTTAGTTTCTTTTTATCTGGGCTGCTTTCGATGAGTCCAGTAGAAGGTGGTGAACACATTACTATTGTGAATTGATGTATAAGAAAGAGTTGGTGTCAATGGAAGTTCTACAGTACTTAGGTAAAGAAGAATGGAGTGAAAATCTGGTTGTAGAGATGGGACTTGGAGGAAGGGACTGCAGTCAGGATATAAAGTAAATAAATTAGTGAAAATAATTATGCATATGTGTTTATAATAAAAGTAACAGCTACAGTATACCTGAGTATCATAAAACTGTACTTGAAATAGTTTAGGGCTAAAATAATGGAAAGAATACAAATTAAAATACACTAATTATTTATGATTACTTATGTATCTACATATACATATACAAATACATTTACATATACAAGTACACATATACTTATATGTACACACAAACACACATATATATAGGTAGATATAAGACTACATATAAGTATATATTTATATATACAAATATATATATATGTGCAATGTGCTTCAATTTGAACAGCAATTCACATGATGTGAATATTTAGTAATATAAGTCTAACAATAATGAAAAACAACTAATCTATACTCCAAAAATAATGGTACAGTGGAAAAAAACAAAGAAAACCTAGGTAATTTTGATCTTTTAAAAATTCGCTCAAGTCTTCTTGAATAACCATTATATGTGCAACAGATTATTGTTGACTAAAACATCAATATCTAAACCAATATTTAAGAAGAAAGAAGGAATGAACGGTAGAACGAAATGACTAACTTCTTGAAACTACATTAAAAAAATCTCCCTTCCCAAATCTTCCTAAAATAGATCAATACATATTCTACTCCACTCCAGAAGAATGCAATCCTAGGGTTTCCTGTTAGAGAAATGAACCTTCCAAAGTATTCCCAATAACTGAATTATAATTAGACATTTGTTCCCAAAGGCAAATTTCAGATCCCCTTACCTCTCTTAAGATGTCAGTCCCAAATAATGAGTCCCTCGAAGTCTGACCCCTTAATCCACGTGGAGCTATGCGCACAGATAACCTGTGATGGTCCAAATTATTCATGGAATAATCTTTTAGCATTGTTAATGCACACAAGAGATGTTTTAATAATATAAAGTTTGGTTCTGGAACCTGTTGAAACAGGCTAAACAAAGAAAAAGGAGAATTTTAGGTTATACCATCTTGAAAATAATGTAAGTTAGAAATATAACTACGAAAAAAAATAGGATAAATTATTTGTAGACCAACTCATAGTATAATCAGAATTCAAAAGAAGTTAAAATATATAGCTAGAGTATTGCATAAAATATTTTCTGCAAATCACTTTTCTGTAGAGCATCATGGAAAAACATTTTTAAAATTCTTTATGAATGTCAGTGTACTAGATGTATTACTGCTAACTACAGAGCCCAGAGGAAATTGACAGGATCACTGGTATCAGAAGGAATGAAGATTGTTGCAAACCGTGTATGTTCTGTGTGTGAAAACATCCAGTGCTTTCAAACAGCACACCAACTTTCTTGCCAGCCGGGGGACACCTTTAACATCTAATGTATTATAATTGCATGACACAGTCTTATAACAATCTAGAACATAAGGAGCAGAATCACACTCATGATTCTACTCAATGCCCTGGTATTGGAATGAATGAAGATTTGAAGACCATGTGTGATCTGTGTATGAAAATATCCAGTGTTTTTCAGCAGCAAACCAACTTTCCAACCACCATGGACTGGAGATATATTTAATATCAAATGTAGTATGAATCCATGGAACACTCTGGTGACACTCTAGAAAATAAGGAGCAGTAAGCACACTAGTGATCCAACACAATACAATTATAAAAGATTCTGCTACTGCAAGAAAGAGATGCAGGGCACCTGGGTGCAATGGGAGCTCAAAGCTCCGGATAAATATGAAATCCTCCTATGGAGTATCAGACAGAAAAATGACTCAAAGAAGTCAAAGCTATACCTGACCTAGACGTCTCTACATAGTTATAGTTGAGAAAGAAGAATTCAGTAATAGATTCATGTTCTAATCAATGACTTATATTGACCATGTGAAACATTCACAATACCATGACAACAATTCAAGGAAGCAAGGAACCCACAGGTATTATATGCAAATACTTCTTTTGTCTCACACACGAACTAAACCAATACTATAGCCAGACCTGAACACAAGGTTTTACATAGACTGCCTTCTAAATCATGACATTTTAAAGGAGACGACTCCCAAGTAAGATTGAAACATGGTTCAACACGCTAGCTTGAGAAAGCAGAATGTTTATAAAGTGACAATACAAGTCTGAGTGAAGGAAACCTCTTGGCATAGGACATCATTGCTGCTTACAATACTAGAAACAGATGCCTACGTAACTTGCTAAAGCACTGCTTCTATATTGGTGCAGTTGCCCAAGTGCTTACTGTATCATTACCTTTGGATGACATTAAATTTTCCAGACAGAGTTCCTTTTTCTGGGATGCAAAGCCAATTTTCATACAGGATCAAAGTAAGTGAGGTTGAATCCATGTTAATAATATAATCCTGTTTTATTGAACATGAAACAAAAAAAGTAATGGTCAATGTATATTGTAGATAGTACTTGAGAAACATTTTTTGAAATTAGCACTTTACACCAGTGATTCTTATGTTGTGGGTCATAATCATTAGGGGGCCACATATCATACATTTTCCATATCAGATATTCTATCCACTTTTCTTTATAATCATATCAGGAACAAAATTTGAAGTATGAAGAGAAGCAAAATGAAGTAATGGTTAAGAGTCACAAAACCATGAGGAAATATGTTAGTGTTACAGGATTAGGGAGGTTGAGAATCAGTGGTTGAGAGCGTATTCCCCAAAACACCCCAAACTGACATCTCCCCAGAATCTTGGATCAAATGTGGAACCTAAATGCAGCATCTTGTGTTTTCTTACCTAAGGCAAGAACCAAATAAGCAGAGTCCTAGTTGCTATAGCAATGAAATAAAACTACAGTCTGTTCATATTGCCTCTCCTGGTTTCTAGTCCACACCACTCCTTGTAATCTTAGGTCTGCACTCCAATTCCCAGTCAAAAGCTCTCTCTGCTTGAAGGAAGGCAGCTCCTATGTGGAATATCCAGAGAGGAGCCTATCATAACTGCTCTCTGAATGGCTCCAACCAGTAGCAGACTGAAATAGGATATGAATAGCCACAGCCAATCATTGGATCTTATGAATCTATGAAGGACTTTATGGTAGAAATGCAGGAAAGATTTTGTGCCCGGAAGTAGATAGGAACTCCATAGGAAGAGCTACAGAATCAAATAAGCTGGTCCACTGTGAATTACTAAAGGCTGAACTTCCAACTGAATAGGCAGCAGATGCTGGAGCACATTTATAGCAAATGTAGCGGTTAGTCTCCATGTGGGTACCCCAACATATGGAGCAGGGGTTATACTTAAGCTGTTGACTGTGAAAACCCTTCCCCACCTGAAGTCAAGGGCAGAAGTTATGCTAACCCTGAAGAGAGTTGATGTGCCAGGGAAGGAGAATGACCTAGGTCCCCCTGACGACTTAGAGAAAGAATGAGGGGTGAAGATGTGGGCGGCAGCGTGCAAGACATAAATGAGCAAATAAATGTAAAATAGTAGTAGTAGTAAGAACAGGAGGAGGAGCAGGAGGAAGAGGAGGAGGAGGAGGAGCAGCTATTAAAAATTCCAACAAAACAAACAAAACCACAGGCCTCTTTTTGGAAACAGAAAACTCTCCAAAAGTGAGAACACTATAAAATACCTCCTGATTGTGTAATTTAGTGAATCTGTATTTTAGTTCACACAGAGTAAAGGTGTAATAAACATTTACACCTCTGCTTAAAGACCAAGGTGGAATTGTGGTGAAGTATCTTACTTGTTTCCCTTGTGAGAAGGTCTCACAGTTTCATATCTTTTTTTTTTTTTTTTTTTTTTTTTTTTTTTTTTTTTTTTATTAACTTGAGTATTTCTTATATACATTTCGAGTGTTATTCCCTTTCCCGGTTTCCGGGCAAACATCCCCCTCCCCCCTCCCCTTCCTTATGGGTGTTCCCCTCCCAACCCTCCCCCCATTGCCGCCCTCCCCCCATAGACTAGTTCACTGTGGGTTCAGTCTTAGCAGGACCCAGGGCTTCCCCTTCCACTGGTGCTCTTACTAGGATATTCATTGCTACCTATGGGGTCAGAGTCCAGGGTCAGTCCATGTATAGTCTTTAGGTAGTGGCTTAGTCCCTGGAAGCTCTGGTTGCTTGGCATTGTTGTACTTTTGGGGTCTTGAGCCCCTTCAAGCTCTTCCAGTTCTTTCTCTGATTCCTTCAATAGGGGACCTATTCTCAGTTCAGTGGTTTGCTGCTGGCATTCGCCTCTATATTTGCTGTATTCTGGCTGTGTCTCTCAGGAGCGATCTACATCCAGCTCCTGTCGGTCTGCACTTCTTTGCTTCATCCATCTTGTCTAATTGGGTGGCTGTATATGTATGGGCCACATGTGGGGCAGGCTCTGAATGGGTGTTCCTTCAGTCTCTGTTTTAATCTTTGCCTCTCCCTTCCCTGCCAAGGGTATTCTTTTTCCTCATTTAAAGAAGGAGTGAAGCATTCACATTTTGATCATCCGTCTTGAGTTATGTTTGTTCTTAAAATTTGTAAATATTCAACTACCTAAATTTAGCTGTAAGCATCAGCTTTTTAAAAAATATTTATTTCTTCAATGTATGTGAGTACAAATTGATCCCTTCAGATACACCAGAAGAGAGTACTGCACCCCATTACAGATGGTTGTGAGCCACCATGTCGTTGCTGGGAATAGAGCTCAGGACCTATAGAAGAACAATCAGTGATCTTCTACTGAGCCATCTCTCCAGCCCCTAACATCATCTTTTTTTAAGAACAGAAACTGTTTTTGTGCATGAAATACCACAATGAAGTTTTGTGTTGTAACAATGATAGCATGTCATGAAAATGGAAGAATCCCAGGTGCTCTTTCTTGTACCTGCAAATTGCTTTGAATGCACATGGCTACCTTCAGTCACTGATCTTAACTGTTCTCCCCATGATGTGGTCCCAAGTTTCTGTCAATTTGCACCAGACACACCTGGCAAGCTCAAGGGCCAAGGAGAGCTTATTGGGTCCTTTGCGAAATGTTATTAAGCACAGTAATTACAGAGCATTATCTTTTCTCATGATGTCTGGGCCACAGGTCCACATTTTTCTGAGAGGTGAATTCAGATCAAGGCCCAAACAGAAATAAAACAAAGATATTTGCTCTAGAGTCACTGCAGCTCCCTAGGAAATTAACTGTGATAGACAGGTTAAATGTAGCTTAGGTTAATTCTTGACTACTTGACATGGAAGTAGGATGTCAATATGTGGCAATAGTGAAAGTGCTGGATTATTTTTTGAATGAAAAGGAAAACAATTATATTTATCTACTAGAGAGAAGGCAATATTAAACATTGACAGCCAATGTTTAATATTGTAGGTCAGTTGTGGACTAGCCATTCTGAACTGTTATTTGTGAGGGATAATTTTTGGTAAGTATTATTTAGGACATGAATTTTGTAAAAAACACTTGTATCGCTATTATTACTTGTCCCGTTATTACATCACAATACATGGTCAGAGGTGAATCAGTGGGAATATATGTAATGTCAAACTAAAGCTGACCTGATATATGAGGATGTTAAATTTTAACATATGCTGTTCCCCTGTGTCTTTGTCATGAATCTTGTGACATTCTAATCTTTTTAAGAATTTTACCTGCCATGTACATTATCAAGAGATCATGTGTCCATAGAAACAGTCATCATCATGTAATTTCAAGGACAGAATGCATAAATGCATCTCTAGTGGCATGCTTAATGTTGGTGAAGAAAAAACCTTCCTTACCTGTAGTAAGGATGCTAATGTGTCTGACAAGATAAATTTGTTCACACAAAGCATAAATTCCTAACACAGTTATACTAGTAATGTAGATGCTGGAAAGTAAATATACATATCCGAAGAAGTCAAATAACTCATTTTAAATAGGTTAAGCCATATTAGTTGGCATTTATGTATAGTCCAGTAGGATAAAAGATGTTAAAATACAGCAAAAATGTGTATATCTAATTCATTAATAATGTAAAGTAAAGGTCGAAACATATATATAATTGTAAAATAGAGTTATCTCAAAGGAAATAGTATTACAGGAGACTCCAGAAAAATATGGAGTCATAAAGAAGCTGGTAGTCTGTACAGCTGGGTACTCAGCAGGTCACTTCCGTAGACGCATTTCCTCCAACAAGATTTTAGGTTTGGATCTTTGATGCAGTCAGTAGAAAACCTGAGATTACTATTTATTTCAATTACATGGTTCAAACTTCAGTGAAACTTATTTCTATATTAAAAGAATCTTACCACCATGGATAGGTTATCTAAGAATTCACTAGTTTGATTGAATAACTTACTTAGAACAAAGGTGCTGTAGAAACCCAAAATGATACTCACAATTATTGGAGTATGTACCTTTTTGTCTTCAAAAACACTTGTAAGAGGTTGGGGAAACAAACATGTCGTTGCAGGTCGTAATGGAAATAGACAACATACAGGTGGGTTGGTATATACTTTGCCTTCATATTTCTCTGAATTTAAGAAGGAAGGGAAATCATTGTTGTAACTGAACTCACTTACCCTTGCATGCACTTTTCATTTTATAGCCCCTAATCAGAAAGAGATTCCTGTTAAAGTACAAGAAGCATAGAAAACATCAAACGGACACATAATAATGAAAGACTAACTGAAAAAAGAAATAAAAATACAAAAAACTATGAAGGAAAAGACCAAGTCACAGATAGAGCTGACCGCATTTGACTAACACCTGAATTTTCAATGGATATTCTAAAATACTGTTGGGCCTGGATCAACGATCAACATGGTATCAAAGAATACATATAGTAGCCTCGACTTTATTACGAAGCAAACGTATCACTCATATTAACAAAAGAGGAGAAACATTACATAGTATATTGACCAGGAAGCCATTTCTCTTCAGCAATCGGTCTACAAAAGGCAAACATCAATCTAAAGAAAAGGTATATATACTCAAGAGGACAGGAATGATAATTAACTCTGTAGTCATTCAAAAAAAGAGAGGGAAAGTATATGACAACAACAAAATAACAAAGACCCACAAATAAATGAAATCATTAACTGTCTCACCCAATAAAATACAGACTATCAGTTTAGAGAAGAAAACAGATCTCATCTTTCTCCTGTATCCAAAAATACACTTGTTTTAGAAACAATTTCATACTCGTGTTTAGGATGCAATTGCCTATAATTCTTTGACTAGGTTTCAGGTCCCATTTAGCTTTTCATGTTCATTGGCGTTGTCTTAGTTCAGTTAAAGTTTTGGAAGGAATGTTGGTGAGGCTTTATGGGTGAGGTCAAGGGAATATGGCAGAAGATGGGAGGGAAGCAGGTAAAAAAAAATCACTTAGATAATTGTGTTTCTCCTAATATCAAAAGTGCAATAAATTTTATAATGCTTTCAAAGAATGGAATCAAAATGGTATTATAGGATGGTCTAGGATTTTCACTATATAAATGTTACTGATTCATGAGCATGGGGGAATTTTTCCATGATGTGATATCTGTTCAATCTGTAAGATTTTTTATTCTTGTATTGGGTTGTAATTTTTTGTTTTTCTTTTTGTTTTTTTTTGTGTTTGTTTCTTTTTAATTATACAAGTCTTTTACATCATGTTAGAATTTCCCCAAGTAACTGAATACTTTTGGAGTTTACTGTGAATGGTGGTGTTTCATTGATTTACCTTTCATTAAGTCTGTAATTTTTATAAAGACGGAAAGCTCACTTTGTGTGTTAATTTTTTATGCTGCTAATTGTTGAAAGATTTTACAAGTTATCTGAGTATACTTAATGGATTATTTAAACTCACTTAGGTTTGCTGTAATATAAACTTCAAAAAGATATTTTGACTTCTTCATTTCTAAACTGTGTCTCCTTAGCCTCATTCAATTTTAATAGTTTTCTATTTCTTTACAAATGCTGTATGAAACAAGAGTCCATTGAGTATGAATAAAGATGAGTACAGCAAGCCTTTGGTTCCGTAATAGTTAATGCATAACTAGGTGATAGGCAGCACACACTGTAAGGTAATTCTAGGGGATAGAATCACTATCATCCTTGTAAAATAAGACAGTTACTGCTAAATGTTCTTCACTTAACACAGTATGGTAAGCGTTTTCTTATTACTTGATATTTCAACCTTTAACATTTCAGACTATAATCATTTAAAGCTAATTGCAGATGTGGAAAGAAGAAAATTAAAAGAGTCAAAAATAAAGGAACTGTACATTTATATTTCAATCTTTTACATTAATGCTAGGAAAATGAGTTGATCTTGTCAGAGAGGAGTGAAAATATGAGACTTGGACAAGTCAAAGGACCTGCATGGACGATCCTAAAAAGAAATAACAAGACACCAAATGTTGAATTATAAAGGGGTACTTAGGCATAACATTTATTTTTCTGAGAAACCAAACGAAAAACTCAGAACTATGTTAAATTCTGTGGTAATGAAAATACATTTAAGTCTAATCAAAGCACAGTTATTTTAAACTGAGCTGTTTGTGTCACTTATTGCACTTATTCGGATATTTTGCCACACTGTTTATAGTCGTATTTCATATGCATTACAGGTGAATACAACTATCAATTGCTTCCCTAACATGTCAAACTGCCTACTGTTTTACCTACCTTAGGACCTTGACTTAAGGCAGGAGGCTGCTAAGACGTATCTAGCTAGAATCAGTTGACTGCTGAGACATCCTTGTAATTTTTATTTCACAACTGGCTTTCAAGCACCCAACATTGAGAGAAATCCAAGTGCTAACTAAAGCAACTGTATTTTGGGGAAAGTCACATGAAATACTTCAACAATCAATGTATTTCTCTGTCCAGGATTGAAATCATGGCTTGGGCTTGGAATCTAGTCTGATTTATGTAGCTGGTTTGGTCATAATCATGAAAACTGATCACAGTAATTTACTAAATTAGCCAACTTCCTTACAGCATTCTAAATATTAGTCTTATATCAACCAATAAGTCGGGCCATCATCACGCATCAAAGAAGCCTCTTTGTACAGAAAATGGAGACCATTACAGAAAACAAAAACTGGACACAATTACAAGGTGCTTGCATTATGGAAAATCCAGCACCAGCAAATACATGTACATTAGAACTAAATGTTCTGTAGCTCAGGGACCATTGTAGAAGAGGGGTTACAAATAGTGTAAGACCCAGCATACTTGAAAGTCTGTTTTGAAATCGCCTCTCATATAAATAGGTGCAAAATCACAATAATAGCAACGTCAATGCAGTGTTAAGGCAATGGTCAAAATTTCACTTGTCAAAAGTTAAAGGTAGTTAATTATGACTGACTGAATATTATTTTTTTTTCAGAAATAACCTGCATATGGATTGTCTTATGCACTCTGTATATCATGGAAACCATGTTCACAAACAGAACAAAATGAACTCAAGCAATATTCACATTTTTAAAGATACAAATGTACATATAAATGAAAACATGCATAAAACAATATTAAAATGCATTTCAAAGGGCAGTGACTGTGATGGACTTAAGGAAGAAAAGTCAGGCTACAGTGCTACAATTCAGTTTTTGATAAAAATTTAAAATAATACTTGTATTAAATGAAAACATTGTGTACTTATAGTAATGGGAGTTCAGGAGGGACCAAGAACGGTAAATGTGGAAATTATCAATTTCTTTACTGGAGGTTTTCTCTAAGATTTCTGTATCTCAAATTTATATTACAGATACTTTTGAGATACACAAACCATGAATTAAGAATATTTCATGTTGAGGTCTCAGGTGATGAAGGGTAATACAACAAATATACTGTATGCTTCTGTGAATTTCTCAGTGTATGTAATGCGTGCATGTGTGTATGTGCATGTGTGTTTGTGTGTGTGTGTGTGTGTGTGTGTGTGTGTGTGTGTGTGTGTGTATAAAACTCATGCGGCTCCCATCACAACTGATGAATTTAAAGCTTATTTAGAACTTTGAACTGATTAACATTTGAAGAGATCCTCTAGTATTGGTCTTTCTCAATCTCTCACATCTTTTTTTTGTGGGGGTGAGGGAGGTTCTTTACTGAACATTAGTGAACAATATGTCAGGAATATTTTGTCCAATAAACTTCTGTTAATTACTGTCTCCAACTGCCATCTCCCTTCAGGTGAAGTTTCTGGTTTAGAGATGATTGTGCTACAATACCTATTTTGTTTGTTTTTTAATGTATGTTTTGATGACCCAAATTCATGTCCCAAAGCCTGTATTTCAATTCCTTTAGACACTGGATTATCTTTTCAGGTCATTTTGCATATTCTACAGCCATGATCCACCTCTATGTGTGAGGATTAATTTTGATTGTTAATAGAATTGTATTTATACCTTTCTATGGCACAGGATTCTATGCAGAAATCTGATGGATTATTCAGTGTCATTAACTTTTGGCCACACATTGGTGGTTGATGTGGAAAAACTAATACTATAACTGGGCTGTAGAGGCAGAGCCTGAAAAACGCCCTTTTCCAAAGACTGTGGAGGACCATGAAGAAGGCACACTGGAGTGTAAACAATAACTTATTTAATAACATTTGTTATAATAGCAAACAATGTGAAGCATGCAGCCTAAGATAAGTATTGTAAGTGAAAACTATTTGTAACTAATATGGTGAAATGTGAAACAGAAATAGGATCTTGCAATAATTCTTCTGCTATAATTAAGTGGGAGGTAGAAGGGAACATTAAAATAGAATGACCTTAGACCTACTTAACTCATCCTTTCCTACTTACATGTGGTAGGTGATCTGTTTTGTCCTGCTAAATGAAACATTAAATGTCACCATCAGACAATCACTCTGATCATAGATCCACCTCACTTCAGATAAGGGTAATATTTCAGTATACTTTCCTAACTCTATACAAAACACTACTTGAGTTAAAAATGTATTTGAATTTGCAGGGAACTCCCTGTTAATCAGGTGAGTTTTAGTCTCCTCATCATAACTCACATAGGCTTTGTAGTGGATCCAGTGCAATTTAATATTTGTGCCAATGCCAAGCATTTTGCAACTTTGTTCCTCATAGGAAGTTAAACATTATTTTGCACTAGGGTAACCAAAATTGTTGACAGTGGTGCAAGGCTTAATCTTGCAGAATACTTAATGGATTTGTATATCAAATCATAGTTTCTAAATGATCTTATCAAAAATAATAATTTACTACCCAAGAAATCTTTTATGACTTAAGCACCATAGGAAGAAATGGGAGAAATTATAGCTGATAATAGTTTAGGATTCTCTAGATAGTGTATCATGCTTACCTTTATGTATCCTTATGTGAGCAAGTATATATGTGTATACATATATATATGTATATGCATATATTTAAGTATAATTTAAGTGATGTTTAAAAACTTTTCCCATACTCTAATATCATATTTTGTCCCAATGCATCTCTGATACTTACAAATTAATGAAATCACAAAATTATATCATCCTTCCATTCATTTGATGAGTAAATAAACCTTGTCTTACCTGTAGGACTTTCCTCCTGCAGAGCAGCACATGAAATATTATTTTTTTTATTGTTACCACATGCTTTCCAGTTGTAGCAAGCTATGACTTTGGTCATAACAGGTGATATGACAGAAGAATTTTTTGATTCTTTAAGCATCCTTAAATCATCAGACTTTTTGTCAATATGTTTATTAAATATATCATCATTTCCAAATATTTTATGGTAGTTGTCAATCATGATTTGTATAACGGACAACTATAACACAAGGTAAAAACAAGATTGTCATTTCACATAGTTTACAAATTTAAACTGAAATTTAAAAATGAAATCCAATATTATCAGGAAACTAACAGATGCCACAAACAGATAGGAACCCATGAAATGAAGTTCCTGAAATGAAGACTCTAAGTTCTTTGCATTTTACCAACCTTGTTAAAATTTCATACCTATCACAAAGAACAGAAGAACTAATTAACCAATGCAAAATTTCAGAAATGATACGCTGCAAAAAACTGTGAGTGAACCAAATTAATGACTATTATGTGTTAATGGTTTGTGTGTGTGTGGGGGGGGGGAGGGTAGCTGTTTATTGGGATGTTTTGAATGGGAGGCCTCTCTAGTTCCAAGCCTCACAATATGCTCTCATTTACAATGTTCTGGTGCCTTGGCCCTCCTGGTGGAAGTATGCCACTGTTTAGCATTTGTAGTTACAAAGATAGGTGCCATTTCCAATGCACTTTCTCTGCTACATTTTGGCTTCCCAAGTTAAGAACCATCAGCTCTCAGCTTCCTCTGGTTTTGCTTCCTTTCTGCAGTCCTGCTCCTCTGTCATGGCATTGAATGGCAATACTCGCTCAGCATTTGTACGTCCCAAATAACCACTTACATTAATAAGTTTTCCTGGTCATGTTGTTTTATTTTTTTATTGGTTATTTTATTCAATTACATTTCAAACATTATCCCACTTCACAGTTCTCTTCCACAAATCCTGTATCTCCTCCCTTGCCTCAATTGCAGTGATCTATCACTTGCCCACGCACTCCTGCCTCAAAAACATAGCATTCCCCTACCCTAGGACATCAAGCCATTACTAAGTGACTCCCCTCCTAGTGATTGATGCCAAATAAGACAATCCTCTGCTACATAAAGACCTGGAGCCATGCGTTCCCACATGTGCAGTCTTTGGTTGGTGTTTTAAACCTGGTGTTTTATTAAGGCAATAGAAATGTGACTGAGAGAAAAAGTTGGTGAGAAGAGGGAGTCTTAATTGAGAAAATGCCTACATTAGAGTGACCTATTCTATAGTGAAGTCTAAGGGATATTGTCCTGGACTAACCTTCGAATTTGTAGGGCCCAGTTCTCCAGGATAGTGCCACCCTTTTGTTATTAGTCAGAAAAAGAAAATGAGATATGAGACAGGAGGCAGTGCTCCTACTATGCTTCTGCTTCAGTTAATGCCTCCCTGTTTCATTTTGGGCTTTGACATTTCTCAGTATTTAACTAGTAACTGCTAGTATACTATTGAGTGTAACCTGTCTTCCATAAGTTGCTTTTCTTCAGTGTTCTGTCACAGCAATCATCAAACATTATGGTACGTCTTAAATTGAAAAACACTGATAAATTAATTTTCTTCTGAGATGATGACTTTGGTTAAGTAAGCTCTATTCATCACATATGTTTCTGCCCAGCATGTGTCTAAGATTCCGTTTGAGTAGTCCTGCACAGGATAGTCTTATTTTATATGCAGATTGTACAGAATATTTTTCTTGTTTGTTTGCATACTTGACCATATAAAAGAATGTATTTGAAAAGAACTGTCCATAACTAAAGAATCGTTAAATATTATTAAGAGTGAAAGATGCATTTTATTGTTTAATTTTGACTAATCATGCAGTTTGATATCGGCTTGGATTTTATGTTTCCATTACCGTGGTAATTAGAAATTAAATAAAAAAGCTATGTTTTTAGTCCAAAGCCAAGTTGAGTCTTGAGTAAGAATCCTATTCAAGCTATCCCTTGTGCTATCATCCTCCATTGTGAGTAACATCATTATATCTTCTTTCTTGTGGACCTAGTACCTGAGAAATGCTAGTTAACATGTACCTTGCTTTCTATCATATATACAGTTTCTTTGTCTTTTTTTCCTTTACATAATATATGTCCTTTATTGATTCTCTGTAAATTTCCAATCATGCTACCAAGTAACTCTCATTTCACTTTTTAATCCTTTCATATATTCCTTGGAAACCATCCTCTCTCACTAATTTAGAAAAATTAAAATTAAATAAAAATTTGAATTTAATATTAAAAATCAAATTAAAATTTAAAAAAATTAAAATACAGTGTGTGAGATGTGTTGTGACATAAGTGGTCACACATTATTCCCTCTTGTCCAAACAGATTTTCTTGCAAAAAGACATTGAAATGAGTCACTGGTCTGGTTTCAGCACTCTCTATTTTACCATACTCTCAATACTGGAACCTCCCTGAGATGCCTCTCCTTTTATATCCTGGTATCTTGCTGTAGCCTTTGATCACTGTGATCCTTCAGCTTTGACTCTGCAGGATCTCCCCCATCATATGCTCCAGCAGCATGAACTAGGCCCCCTACATATATGTAGCAGATGTGCAACTTGATCTTCTGGTAAGTCCCCTTATACTTTGTGTGCAGGCTGGCTCTGACATTTTGTCTACCACTGGATTGGTTTCTTTTCTCTGGGCTGCTTTGTATGGCTTCAGTAGAAGGTGATGCACATATTCCTGTTGTGAATTGATGTATCAGAAAGAGTTGGTGTCAATGGAAGTTGTACACTACAGAGGTAAAGAAGAATGGAGGGAAAATCGGGTTGTCAAGATGGGATTTGGAGGAAGGGACTGAAATCAGGATATAAAATGAATAAACTCATGAAAAATATTATGTATATGTGTTTATAATAACAGTAACAGCTAAAATATACCTGAGTAACATAAAACTGTACCTGAAATGGGTTAGTGCTAAAATAATAGAAAGCATACAAAATAAAATACACCAATTATTCATCATTACTTATCTATACATATACATATACGAATACATGTACATATACAAGTACACTTACACCTATATGTACACACATAGATACACATATATATATATATGTGTGTGTGTGTGTGTGTGTGTGTGTGTGTGTGTGTGTGCAATGTGCTTAAATAAGACCAGCAATTCACATGATGTGAATAGTTAGTAATATAATAGTCTCAACACTATGAAACACAACTAATCTATACTCCAAAAATAGGACTACAATGGAAAAAAAACAAACAAAACCTAGGTAATCTTGATCTTTTAAAATTTCACTCTAGTCTTCTTGGATTACCATTATAATGCAGATTATTGTTGGTTAAAACATCAATATAAAAACCAATCCTTAAGAAGAAAAAAGAATGAACAGTAGAAATAAATGATTAACTTACTTTATCTACATTAAAAATCTCCCTTCCCAAATCTTCCTGAAATAGATAAATACATATTCTACTCCACTCCACAAGAATGCAATCCTAGGATTTCCTGTTAGAGAAATGATCCTTACAAAGTATTGCTAATTACTGAATAATAATTAGACATTTGTTCCCAAGGGCAAATTTCAGATCCCCTTACCTTCTTCCTTAAGATGTCATTTCCAAATAATGAGTCTCTCGAAGTCAGGCCCCGTGATCCACATGGAGCTATGCACACAGATAACCTGGAACGGTCCAAATTATTCATGGAAGAATCTTTTACCATTACTAATAAACAGATGAGATATTTTAATAGTACAAAGTTTGGTTCTGGAATCTGATGTAAATGGCTGAACAAAGAAAAAGGACAATTTTAGGTTAGACCATCTTGAAAATAATATAAGTTAGAAATCTAACTACGAAGAACAAATAGGGTAAATGTTTTGTAGACATACTCATAGTATAATCAGAATTCAAAAGAAGTTAGTATACATAACTAGAGTAATATATAATATGTTTTCTGCAAATCACTTTTCTGCACAGCAGCACGGAAAAGCATTTTTAAAATTATTTATGAATGTCAGTGTACTAGATGTATGACTGCTACCTACAGAAGCCAGAGGAAGTTGGCAGGATCACTGTTATCAGAATGAATGAAGATTGTTGTAAAACGTGTATGTTCTATGTGTGAAAAATCCAGTGCTATCAAACAGCTAACCATCTTTCTTGCGTCCATGAGGACAAATTTAACATCTAATGTACTATAAATCCATGAAACAGTCTTACAAGAATCTAGAACATAAGGATCAGAATCACACTCATTATTCTACTTAATGCACTGGTATTAGAATGAATGAAGGTTTTTTGAAACCCATGTGTGTTCTGTGTATGAAAACATCCAGTGTTTTTCAACAGCAAAACATCTTTCCAGCCATCATGGAGTGGAGACACATTTAATATCTAATGTAGTATGAATCCATGTAACACACTTGTGACACTATAGAATATAAGGAGCAGAAAGCACACTAGTGATCCTACACAATAAAATTATAAAAGATTGCAAGACAGAGATGCAGTGCTCCTGGGTTGCAATGGGAGTTCAAATCTCTGGTTAAGTATGAAATCATTCTATGGAGTATCACACAGAAAAATGATTCAAAGAAGTCAAAGCTATGCCTGACCTAGATGTCTCTACATATTCATAGCTCAGAAAGATCAATTCAGTAATAGATTCATGTTCTAATCAATGACATATATTGACCATGTGAAATATTCCCAATACTGTGGTAACAATTCAATGATGCAAGAAACCCACAGGTATTATATGCACATACTTCTTTTAATTTGTCTCACACATGAACTAAACCAATACTCTAGCCAGACCTGAACACAAGGTGTTACATAGACTGTCTTCTAAATCAGGACATTTATAAAGAAGACTTCCAGGTAAAATTGCAGACATGGTTCAACACGATAGCTTGAGAAAGAAGAATGTGACAATACATGTCTGAGTGAAGGAAACCTCTTGGCATAGGACATCATTGCTGCTTGCAATACTAGAAACACAAGCCTATGAAACTTACAAAAGCACTTCTTCGATATTGCTGCAGTTCCCCAAGTGTATACTGAATCATTACCTTTGGATGACATTAATTTTTTCAGCCAGAGTTCCTTCTTCTGGTATGCAAAGCCAATTTTCATATACAGTCAGAGTAAGTGAGGTTCCATCAATGTTAATAATAAAATCCTTTTTTATTGAACATAAAACAAAAAAAGTAATGGTCAATATACATTGTAGAGAGTATTTGAAAAAAATTTAAATTAACAGTTTAGACCAGTCATTCTTGTCTTGTAGGCTATAATGATTAGGGGGTCACATATCATATATTTTCCATATCAGATATTCTATCCATTTTTCTTTATACTCGTATCAGGAACAACATTTGCATTATGAAGAGATGCAAAATGAAGTGTTCTTTATGAATCACAAAACCATGAGAAAATATATTAGTGTTAAAGGATTAGGGAAGTTGAGAATCAGTGGTTGAGAGCCTACTTCCCTAAAAGACCCCAAACTGACATCTCCCCAGAATCTTGGATCAAATGTGGAACCTAAATGTGTTTTCTTACCTAAGACAAGAACCAATTAAGCAGAGTCCTAGTTGCTATAGCAATGAAATGAAACTACAGTCTGTTCATATTGCCTCTCCTGGCTTCTAGTCCACACCACTCCTTGCAATCATAGATCTGCACTCCAATTCCCAGACCAAAGCTCTCTCTGCCTGAAGGAAGGCAGCTCCTATGTGGAATATCCAGAGAGGAGCCTATCATAACTGCTCTCTGAAAGGCTCCAACCAGCAGCACACTGAAATAGGATGTAAATAGCCACAGCCAATCATTGGATCTTATGGATCACGAAGGACTTTATGGTAGAAATGCAGGAAAGATTCCGTGCCCGGAAGAAGATAGGAACTCCATAGGAAGAGCTACAGAATCAACTAAGCTGGTCCACTGTGAGATACTAAAGGCTGAACTTCCAACTGAAAAGGCAGCAGATGCTGCAGCACATTTATAGCAAATGTAAAGCTTAGTCTCCATATGGGTCCCCCAACATACGGAGCAGGGGCTATACTTAAGTTGTTGACTGTGAAAACCCTTCCCCACCTGAACTCAGGGGCAGAAGTTATGCTAACCCTGAAGAGAGTTGATGTGCCAGGGAAGGAGGATAACCTAGGGCCCCCGACGCCTTAGAGAAAGAATGAGGGGAGAAGATGTGGGCGGCAGCATGTGAGACATAAAATGAGTAAATAAATGTAAAATAGTAGTAGTAGTAAGAAAAGGAGGAGGAGGATGATCAGCTATTTCATATTCCAACAAAACAAACAAACCAAAACCACAGGCCTCTTTTTGGAATTAGGCAACTCTCCAAGTGAGAACACTATAAAATACCTCCTTCTGCTTGTATAATTGGGTGAATATTTATTTTAGTTCACACAGAGTAAAGCTGTAATATACATGTATACCTCTGTTTACAGACAAAGGTGGAATTGTGGTGAAGTGACTTACTTGTTTGCTGTGTGAGAAGGTCTCACAGTTTCATATCTTTTCTTAAAATTTGTATTTATTAAACTATCAAAATTTAGTTGTAAGCATCAGCTTTTAATCCCTTCAGACGCACCAGAAGGGGCAATTCACCCCATTACAGATGTTTGTGAGCCACCATGTGGTTGCTGGGATAAGAACTCAGGACCTCTGGAAGATCAGTCAGTGTCCTTAACCACTGAGCCAACTCTCCAGTCCCTAGCATCAGCCTTTTTTAAGAACAGAAACTGTCTTTGTGCATGAAATACCACAATAAACTTTTATTTTTTAATTATGATAGAAATTCAAAAAAATGGAAGAATCCCAGGTGCTCTTTCTGGTACCTGTAAATTGCTTTGAATACACATGACTACCTTCAGTCACTGATCTTAACTATTCTCCCCATAATGTGGTCCCACTTTTCTGGCAATTTGAACCAGACATACTTGGCAAGGTCGAGGGCCAAGGAGGGCTCATTGGGTTCTTTGCCTAATGTTATTAAGCACAGTTAATCAAAGAGCATTATCTTTTTGCCTGATATCTGGGCCATAGGTCCACATTCTTCTGAGAGGTGAATTCAGATCAAGGCCCAAACAGAAATAAAACAAAGATATTTGCTCTAGAGTCACTGCAGCTCCCTAGCAAATTAGGAGTGATAGACAGGTTAAATGCAGCTTAGGTTAATTCTTGACTACTTGACATGGAAGTAGGATGTCAGTATCTGGCAAAAGAGAAAGTGCTGGATTTTTTTTTGATTGAAAAGGAAAACAATTATATTTATCTAATGGACAGAGGCCAATATTAAACATTGACAGCCTATTGTAGGTCAGTAGGGATATTTATTGGTAAGTATTATTTAAGACATGAATTTTGTAAAACACACTTGTATCACTATTATTACTTGTCCCGTTATTACATCACAATATATGATCAGAGGTGAATCAGTGGGAATATATGTAATGTCAACTAAAGCCGATCTGATATATGAGGATGTTAAATGCCAACAGAAGCTATTCACCTGTGTCTTTGTGATGAATCTTGTGACATTCTAAACTTTTTAAGCCTTTTATCTGCCATGTGTCTTATCAAGAGATCATGTGTCCATAGTTCCAGGAAACAGTCATCATCATGTAATTTCAAGGACAGAAAACACATAGGCATCTCTAGTGGCATGCTTAATGTTGGTGAAGAAAAAAAACCTTCCTTACCTGTAGTAAGGATGCTAATGTGTCTGACAGGATAAATTTGTTCACACAAAGCATAAATTCCTAACACAGTTATACTGTGTTATAATGTAGATGCTGTAATGTAGATACTGGACAGTAAATATACATATCCGAAGAAGTCTAAAAACTCATTTAAAGTAGGTTAAGCCATAATAGTTGGCATTTATGTATAGTACACTAGGATAAAAGATGTTAAAATACAGCAAAAATGTGTATATCTAATTCATTAATACTGTAAAGTAAAGGTCGATAGATATTTTTAATTGTTAAATATTGAGTAATCTCATAGGCAATAATATTATAGGAGACTCCAGAAAAATATGGAGTCATAAAGAAGCTGGTAGTCTTTATAGCTGGGTACTCAGGAGGTCACTTCCGTAGATGCATTTCCTCCAACAAGCTTTACGTTTGGATCTTTGATGCAGTCAGTAGAAAACCTGAGAGTACTATTTATTTCAAGTACATGGTTCATACTTCAGTGAAACTTATTTCTATTTTAATATAATCTTACCCCCATGGATACGTTATCTAAGCATTCATTAGTTTGATGGAATAACTTACTTAGAACAAAGGTGCTATAGAAACCCAAAATGATACTCACAATTATTGGAGTATGTAGCTCTTTGTTTTCAAAAATAGTCATAAGAGGTTGGTTAAACAAACATTTCTTTGCAGGTCGTAATGGATATAGACAACGTACTGGTGGGTTGGTATATACTTTGCCTTCATATTTCTCTGAATTTAAGAAAGAAGGGAAATCATTGTTGTAACTGAACTCCCTTAACATTGCATTCACTTTTCATTTTATAGCCCCTAAATCAGAAAGAGATACCTGTTAAAGTACTAGAAGCATAGAAATCATCAGACACATAATAAAGAAAGACTAACTGAAATAAGAAATAAAAATACAAAAAGCTATGAAGGAGAAGACCAAGTCACAGATAGAGCTGACCGCATTTGACTAACACCTGAATTTTCAATGGATATTCTAAAATACGGTTGGGCCTGGATCAAAGATCAACATGGTGTCAAAGAATACATATAGTAGCCTCGACTTTATTACGAAGCAATAGTATCACTCATATTAACAAAAGAGGAGAAACATTACATAGAATATTCACCAGGAAGCCATTTCTCTTCAGCAATCTTGGTCTACAAAAGGCAAACATCAATCTAAAGAAAAGGTATATATACTCTAGAGGACAGGAATGATAAATAACACTGTAGTAATCAAAAAAAGAGGGAAAGTATATGGCATCAACAAAATAACAAAGACTCACAAATAAATGAAATCATTAGCTGTCTCACACAATAAAATACAGACTATCAATTTAGAGAAGAAAACAGGTTCCATCTTTCTCCTGCATCCAAAAATAAACTTGTTTTAGATATTACTGCATACTCGTGTTAAGGATGCAGTTGCCTATATTTCTTTGTCTAGGTCTCAGGTCCCATTTAGTTTTTTCATGTTCATTGGTGTTGTCTTAGCTCAGTTAAAGTTTTGGAAGGAATGTTGGTGAGGCTTTATGGGTGAAGTCAAGGGAACATGGCAGAAGATGGGAGGGAAGCAGGTAAAAATAATCACTTAGATAAATGTGTTCCTAATAATATCAAAAGTGTTATAACTTTTATAAAGCGTTCAAAGAATAGAATCAAAATGGTATTATAAGATGGTCTAGGTTTCACTATATAAACGTTACTGATTCATGAGCATGGGGGAATTTTTCCATTATGTGATATCCGTTCAATCTGTAAGATTTTTTGTTCTTGTATTGGGTTGTAATTTTTTGTTTTTCTTTTTTGTTATTTTTTGTGTGTTTGTTTCTTTTTTTATTATACAAGTCTTTTACATCATGGTTAGAATTTCCCCAAGTAACTGAATACTTTTGGAGTTTACTGTGAATGGTGGTGTTTCATTGATTTACCTTTCATTAAGTCTGTAATTTTTATAAAGACGGAAAGCTCACTTTGTGTGTTAATTTTGTATGCTGCTAATTGTTGAAAGATTTTACAAGTTATCTGAGTATACTTAATGAATTATTTAAACTCACTTAGGTTTGCTGTAATATAAACTTCAAAAAGATATTTTGACTTCTTCATTTCTAAACTGTGTCTCCTTAGCCTCATTCAATTGTAATAGTTTTCTATTTCTTTACAAACGCTGTATGAAACAAGAGTCCATTGAGTATGAATAAAGATGAGTACAGCAAGCCTTTGGTTCCCTAATAGTTAATGCATAACTAGGTGATAGGCAGACACACTGTAAGGTAATTCTAGGAGATAGAATCATTACAATCCTTGTAAAATAAGACAGTTACTGCTAAATGTTCTTCACTTAACACAGTATGGTAAGCATTTTTTTATTACTTGATATTTCAACTTTTAACATTTCAGACTATAATCATTTAAAGCTAATTGCAGATGTGGAAAGAAGAAAATTAAAAGTGTCAAAAATAAAGGAATTGTATACTTATATTTCAATGTTTTATATTATGCTAGGAAAATGAATGGATCTTGTCAGAGAGGAGTGAAAATGTGAGACTTGGACAAGTCAAAGGACCTGCATGGATGATCCTAAAGAGAAATAACAAGACATCAAATGTTGAATTATAAAGGGGTACTTAGGCATAACATTTATTTTTCTGAGAAACCAAACGAAAAAACTCAGAACTTTGTTAAATTCTGTGGTAATGAAAATACATTTAAGTCTAATCAAAGCACAGTTGTTTTAAACTGAGCTGTTAGTGTCACTTATTGCACTTATTTGTATATTTTGCCACACTGTTTATTGTCGTATTTCATATGTGTTACAGGTGAGTACAACTATCAATTGCTTCCCTAACATGTCAACCTGCCTATTATTTTACCTACCTTAGGACCTTGACTTAAGGCTGGAGTCTCCTAAGACTTATCTAGCTAGAATCAGTTGACTGCTGAGACATCCTTGTAAGATTTATTTCACAACTGGCTTTCAAACCCCCAACATTGAGAGAAATCCAAGTGCTAACTAAAGCAACCGTATTTTGGGGAAAGTCACATGAAATACTTCAACATTCAAAGTATTTCTCTCTCCAGGATTGAAATCATGGTTTGGGCTTGGAATCTAGTCTGATTTATGTAGATAGTTTGGTCATAAACTTGAAAACTGATCACAGTAATTACTAAATTAGCCAACTTCCTTACAGCATTCTAAATATTAGTCTTATATCAACCAATAAGTCGGGCCATCATCACACATCAAAGAAGCCTCTTTGTACAGAAAATGGAGACCATTACAGAAAACAAAAACTGGACACAATTACAAGATGCTTGCATTATTGAAAATCCAGCACTAGGAAATACATGTACATTAGAACTAAATTCTCTGTAGCTCAGGGACCATTGTAGAAGAGGGGTTACAAATAGTGTAAGACCCAGCATACTTGAAAGTCTGTTTTGAAACCGCCTCTCATATAAATAGGTGCAAAATCACAATAATAGCAACGTCAATGCAGTGTTAAGGCAATGGTCAAAATTTCACTTGTCCAAAGTTAAAGGTAACTAATTATGACTGACTGAATATTTTTTCCAGAAATAACCTGCATATGGATTGTCTAATGCACACTGTATATAATGGAAACCATGTTCACAAACAAAACAAAATGAACTCGAGCAATATTCACATTTTTAAAGATACAAATGTACATATAAATAAAAACATGTATAAAACAATATTAAAATGTGTTTCAAAGGGCAGTGACTGTGATGCACTTAAGGGAGAAAAGTCAGGCTACAGTGCTACAATTCAGTTTTTGATAAAAATTTAAAATAATACTTGTATTAAATGAAAACATTGTGTACTTATAGTAATGGGAGTTCAGGAGGGACCATCACAATTGATGAATTAAAGCTTATTTAGAACTTTGAACTGATGAACATTTGAAGAGATCCTCTAGTATTGGTCTTTCTCAATCTCTCACATCTTTTTTTTGTGGGGGTGAGGGAGGTTCTTTACTGAACATTAGTGAACAATATGTCAGGAATATTTTGTCCAATAAACTTCTGTCTCCAACTGCCCTCTCCCTTCAGGTGAAGTTTCTGGTTTAGAGATGATTGTGCTACAATACCTATTTTGTTTATTTTTTAATGTATGTTTTGATGACCCCAATTCATGTCACAAAGCCTGTATCTCAATTCCTTTAGACACTGGATTATCTTTTCAGTTTATTTTGCATTTTCTACAGCCATGATCCACCTCTAAGTTCATCATGTGTGAGGATTAATTTTGATTGTTAATAGAATTTTATTTATAACTTTCTATGGCACGGGATTCTACGCAGAAATCTGATGGACTATTCCTCTTCCGGCCACATATTAGTAACTGAGGTAGGAAAACTAATACTATAACTGGACTGTAGAGGCAGAGCCTGAAAAATGCCCTTTTCCAATGACTGTGGAGGACCATGAAGAAGGCACATTGGACTGTAAGGAATAACCCAAATTAATAACATTAGTTGTAATAGCAAAGAATGTGAAATATGCTGCATAAAGTAAGTATTGTAAGTGAAAACTATTTGTAACTAATATGGTGAAATATGAAACTGAAATAGGATCTTGCAATAATTCTTCTGCCATAATTAATTGTTAGGTAGAAGGGAACATTAAAAATAGAATGATCTTAGACCTACTTAACTCATTCTTTCCTACTTACATGTGGTAGGTGTTCTGTTTTGTCCTGCTAAATGAAACAGTAAATGTCACCATCAGACTATCACTCTGATCATAGATCCACCTCACTTCAGATAAGGGTAATATTTCAGTACACTTTCTTAACTCTATACAAAGTACTTCTTGAGTTAAAAATGTATTTTAATTTGCAGGGAACTACCTGTTAATCAGGTGAGTTTTAGTCTCTTCATCATAACTCACATAGGTTTTGTAGTGGATCCAGTGCAATTTAATATTTGTGCCAATGCCAAGCATTTTGCAATATTGTTTCTCATAGGAAGTTAAACAAACATTATTTTGCACTAGGGTAACAAAGAGTGTTGACAGTGGTGCAGGGCTTAATCTTGCAGAATACTTAATGGATTTGTATATCAAATCATCGTTTCTAAATGATCTTATCAAAAATAATAATTTACTACCCAAGAAATCTTTTATGACTTAAGCACCATGGGAAGAAATGGGAGAAATTATAGCTGATAATAGTTTAGGATTCTCTAGATAGTGTATCATGCATACCTTTATGTATCCATATGTGTGCAAGTATATATGTGTATACATATATATATATGTACATGCATATATTTAAGTATAATTTAAGTGATGTTTAAAAACTTTTCCCATACTCTAATATCATATTGTGTCCCAATGCTTCTCTGATACTTACAAATTAATGAAATCACAAAATTATATCATCCTTCCATTCATTTGATGAGTAAATAAACATTGTCTTACCTGTAGGACTTTCCTCCTGCAGAGCAGCACATGAAATATTATTTTTTTTATTGTTACCACATGCTTTCCAGTTGTAGCAAGCTATGACTTTTGTCATAACAGGTGATTTGACAGAAGAATTTTTTGATTCTTTAAGCATCCTTAAATCATCAGACTTTTTCTCAATATGTTTATTAAACATATCATCATTTCCAAATATTTTATGGTAGTTGTCAATCATGATTTGTATAACAGACAACTATAACACAAGGTAAAAACAAGATTGTCATTTCACAGAGTTTACAAAATTGAAATTTAAAAATGAAATCCAATACTATCAGGAAACTAACAGTTGCCACAAACAGATAGGAACCCATGAAATGAAGTTCCTGAAATGGAGACTCTAAGTTCTTTGCATTTTACCAAACTTGTTAAAATTTCATACCTATCAAAAAGAACAGAACTACTTATCCAATGCAAAATTTCAGAAATGATACGCTGCAAAAAACTGTGAGTGAACAAATTTATTACCAGTATGTGTTAATGGTTTGTGTGAGTGTGGGGGTAGCTGTTTATTGGGATGTTTTGAATGGGAGACCTCTCTAGTTCCAGGCCTCACAATACCCTCCCATGACAATGTTCTGGTGCCTTGGCCCTCCTGGTGGAAGTATGCCACTGTTTAGAATTTGTAGTTACAAAGGTAGGTCCCATTTCCAATCACTTTCTCTGCTACATTTTGGCTTCCCAAGATAAGAACCATCAGCTCTCAGCTTCCTCTGGTTTTGCTTCCTTTCTGCAGTCCTGCTCCTCTGTCATGGCATTGACGTGAGATACTCGCTCAGCATTTGTAGGTCCCAAATAACCACTTACATTAATAAGTTTTCGTGGTCATGTTGTTTTATTTTTTCTTGGTTATTTTATTCAATTACATTTCAAACATTATCCCACTTCACAGTTCTCTTCCACAAGTCCTGTATCTCCTCCCTTGCCTCAATTGCAGTGTTCTCTCACTTGCCCATGCACTCCTGCCTCAAAAACATAGCATTCCCCTACCTTAGGCCATCAAGCCAGGACTAAGTGCCTCCCCTCCTAGTGATTGATGCCAAATAAGACAATCCTCCACTACATAAAGAACTGGAGCCATGAGTTCCCACATGTGCAGTCTTTGGTTGGTGTTTTAGATCCTGGTGTTTTATTAAGGCAAGAGAAATGTGACAGAGAAAAAGTGGGTGAGAAGAGGGAGTCTTAATTGAGAAAATGCCTACATTAGAGTGACCTATTCTATACTGAAGTCTAGGGGATATTGTCCTGGACTAACCTTCGAATTTGTAGGACCCAGTTCTCTAGGATAGTGCCACCCTTTTGTTATTAGTCAGAAAAAGAAAATGAGATATGAGACAGGAGGCAGTGCTCCTACTAGGCTTCTGCTTCAGTTTATGCCTCCCTGTTTCATTTTGGGCTTTAACATTTCTCAGTATTTAACTAGTAACTGCTAGTATACTGTTGAATGTAACCTGACTTCCATAAGTTGCTTTTCATCAGTGTTCTGTCACAGCAATCGTCAAAAAATATGGTATGTCCTAAATTGAAAAACACTGGCAAGTTACTTTTCTTCTGAGATGATGACTTTGGTTAAGTAAGCTCTATTCATCACATATGTTTCTGCCCAGCATGCACCTAAAATTTCGTTTGAGCCGTCCTGCACAGGATAGTCTTATTTTATATGCAGATTGTACAGAATAGTTTTACTTGTTTGTTTGCATACTTGACCATATAAAAGAATGTATTTGAAAAGAATTGTCCATAACGAAAGAATCATTAAAAATTATTAAGAGTGAAAATGCACTTTGTTGTTTAATTTTGACTAATCATGCAGTTTGTATAGGCTTGGATTTTAGGTTTCCAATACCGTTGTAATTATAAATTAAGTAAAAAAGGTATGTTTCTAGTCCAAGCCAAGTAGAGTCTTGAGTAAGAATCCTATTCAAGCTATCCCTTGTGCTATCATCCTCCATTGTGAGTAACATCATTATATCTTCTTACTTGTGGACCTAGTACCTGAGAAATGCTAGTTAACATGTACCTTGCTTTCTATCATATATACATTTTCTTTGTCTTTTTTTCCTTTTCAAAATATATGTCCTTTATTGATTCTCTGTAAATTTCTAATCAAGCTACCAAGTAACTTTCATTTCACTTTTCAATCCTTCCATATATTCCTTGGAAACAATCCTCTCTCAATAATTTTCAAAAATTAAAATTAAATAAAATTTTAAATTTAATATTATTAAAAGTCAAATTAAAATTTAAAAAAATTAAAATGCAGTGTGTGAGATGTGTTTTGCCATAAGTGGTCACACATTATACACCCTTGTCCAAACAGATTTTCTTGCAAAAGGACAGTGAAATAAGTCACTGGTCTGGTTTCACCGCTCTGTATTTTACCATCCTCTCAATACTGGAACCTCCCTGAGATGCCTCTCCTTCTATATCCTGGTATGTTGATGTAGCCTTTGATCACTGTGAACCTTCAGCTTTGAATCTGCAGGACCTCCCCCATCATATGCTCCAGCAGCAGGATCTAGGCCCCCTACATATATGTAGAAGATGTGAAACTTGATCTTCTGGTATGTTCCCTAACACTTTGTGTGCAGGCTGGCTTGACATTTTGTATACCACTGGATTAGTTTCTTTTCTCTGGGCTGCTTTGTGTGGCTTCTGTAGAAGTTGGTGCTCATGTTCCTGTTGTGAATTGATGTATCAGAAAGAGTTGGTGTCAATGGAAGGTGTACACTACTGAGGTAAAGAAGAATGGAGGGAAAATCAGGTTTCAAGATGTGATTTGGTGGAAGGGACTGAAATCAGGATATAAAATGAATAAACTCATGAAAAATATTATGTATGTGTTTATAATAACAGTAACAGCTAAAATATACCTGAGTAACATAAAACTGTACCTGAAATAGGTTAGTGCTAAAATAATGGAAAGCATACAAAGTAAAATACACCAATTATTCATCATTACTTATCTATATACATATACATATACAGATACATGTACAAGTACACTTACACCTATATGTACACACACACATATATATACATATATATGTGTGTGTGTGTGCAATGTGCTTTAATAAGATCAGATATTCACATGATGTGAATATTTAGTAATATAATAGTCTCAACACTATGAAACACAACTAATCTATACTCCAAAAATAGGACTAAAATGGAAATAAAGCAAACAAAACCTAGGTAATCTTGATCTTTTAAAATTTCACTCTAGTCTTCTTGGTTTACCATTATAATGCAGATTATTGTTGGTTAAAACATCAATATAAAAATCAATCCTTAAGAAGAAAGAAAGAATGAACAGTAGAAAGAAATGATTAACTTACTTTATCCCCATTAAAAATCTCCCTTACCAAATCTTCCTGAAATAGATCAATACATATTCTACTCCACTCCAGAAGAATGCAACCCTAGGGTTTCCTGTTAGAGAAATATTCTTTCCAAAGTATTCCCAATTCCTGAATTATAATTAGACATTTGTTCCCAAAGGCAAATTTCAGATCCCCTTACCTTCCTTAAGATGTCATTTCCAAGTAATGAGTTTCTCGAAGTCAGGCCCCGTGATCCACATGGAGCTATGCACACAGATAACCTGGAACGGTCCAAATTATTCATGGAAGAATCTTTTACCATTACTAATAAACAGATGAGATATTTTAATAGTATAAAGTTTGGTTCTGGAATCTGATGTAAATGGCTGAACAAAGAAAAAGGACAATTTTAGGTTAGACCATCTTGAAAATAATGTAAGTTAGAAATCTAACTACGAAGAACAAATAGGGCAAACGTTTTGTACACCAACTCACAGTATAATCAGAATTCAAAAGAAGTCAGCATACATAACTAGAGTAATACATAAAATGTTTTCTGCAAATCACTTTTCTGTACAGCATCATGGAAATGCATTTTTAAAATTATTTATGAATGTCAGTGTACTAGATGTATGACTGCTACCTACAGAAGCCAGAGGAAGTTGGCAGGATCACTGTTATCAGAATGAATGAAGATTGTTGCAAAACATGTATGTTCTGTGTGTGGAAACATCCAGTGCTATCAAACAGCTAACCATCTTTCTTGCTACCATGGGGACAACTTTAACATCTAATGTATTATAAATCCATGAAACAGTCTTACAAGAATCTAGAACATAAGGAGCAGAATCACACTCATGATTCTACGTAATGCCCTGGTATTAGAATGAATGAAGATTTTTGAAACCCATGTGTGTTCTGTGTATGAAAACATCCAGTGTTTTTCAACAGCAAACCATCTTTCCAGCCATCATGGAGTGGAGACACATTTAATATCTAATGTAGTATGAATCCATGTAACACACTTGTGACACTCTAGAATATAAGGAGCAGAAAGCACACTAGTGATCCTACACAATACAATTACAAAAGTTTCTGCTACTGCATGACAGAGATGCAGGGCTCCTTGGTTGCAATGGGAGCTCAAAGCTCTGGTTAAGTATGAAATCATTCTATGGAATATCACATAGAAAAATGATTCAAAGAAGTCAAAGCTATGCCTGACCTAGATGTCTCTACATAGTTATAGCTCAGAAAGATCAATTCAGTAATAGATTCATGTTCTAATCAATGACATATATTGACCATGTGAAATATTCCCAATACTGTGGTAACAATTCAATGATGCAAGAAACCCACAGGTATTATATGCACATACTTCTTTTAATTTGTCTCACACATGAACTAAACCAATACTCTAGCCAGACCTGAACACAAGGTGTTACATAGACTGTCTTCTAAATCAGGACATTTATAAAGAAGACTTCCAGGTAAAATTGCAGACATGATTCAACATGATAGCTTGAGAAAGCAGAATGTGACAATTCATATCTGAGCAAAGGAAAGCTCTTGGCATAGGACATCATTGCTGCTTGCAATACTAGAAACACAAGCCTATGAAACTTAAAAAAGCACTTCTTCGATATTGCTGCAGTTCCCCAAGTGTATACTGAATCATTACCTTTGGATGACATTGATTTTTTCAGCCAGAGTTCCTTCTTCTGGTATGCAAAGCCAATTTTCATATACAGTCAGAGTAAGTGAGGTTCCATCAATGTTAAAAATAAAATCCTTTTGTATTGAACATAAATCAAAAAAAGTAATGGTCAATGTACATTGTAGAGAATACTTGAAAAAATTTTTTTTTAAATTAACAGTTTAGACGAGTGATTCTTGTCTTGTGGTCTATAATGATTAGGGGGTCACATATCATATATTTTCCATATCAGATATTCTATCCATTTTTCTTTATACTCGTATCAGGAACAACATTTGCATTATGAAGAGATGCAAAATGAAGTGTTCTTTATGAATCACAAAACCATGAGAAAATATATTAGTGTTAAAGGATTAGGGAGGTTGAGAATCAGTGGTTGAGAGCCTACTTCCCTAAAAGACCCCAAACTGACATCTCCCCAGAATCTTGGATCAAATGTGGAACCTAAATGTGTTTTCTTACCTAAGACAAGAACCAGTTAAGCAGAGTCCTAGTTGCTATAGCAATGAACTGAAACTACAGTCTGTTCATATTGCCTCTCCTGGCTTCTAGTCCACACCACTCCTTGCAATCATAGATCTGCACTCCAATTCCCAGACCAAAGCTCTCTCTGCCTGAAGGAAGGCAGCTCCTATGTGGAACATCCAGAGAGGAGCCTATCATAACTGCTCTCTGAAAGGCTCCAACCAGCAGCAGACTGAAATAAGATGTAAATAGCCACAGCCAATCATTGTATCTTATGGATCAGTGAAGGACTTTATGGTAGAAATGCAGGAAAGATTCCGTGCCCGGAAGAAGATAGGAACTCCATAGGAAGAGCTACATAATCAACTAAGCTGATCCACTGTGAAATACTAAAGGCTGAACTTCCAACTGAAAAGGCAGCAGATGCTGCAGCACATTTATAGCAAATGTAAAGCTTAGTCTCCATGTGGGTCCCCCAACATAAGGAACAGGGGTTATACTTAAGCTGTGGACTGTGAAAACCCTTCCCCACCTGAAATCAGGGGCAGAAGTTATGCTAACCCTGAAGAAATTGATATGCCAGGGAAGGAGGATGACCTAGTGCCCCCTGACAACTTAGAGAAAGAATGACGGGAGAAGATGTGGGCGGCAGCATGCAAGAAATTCAATGAACAAATAAATATAAAATAGTAGTAGTAGTAGGAAAAAGAGGAGCAGGAGGAGGAGGAGTAGCTATTAAAAAATTCCAACAAAATAAACAAACCAAAACTACAGGCCTCTTTTTGGAATTAGGCAACTCTCCAAAAGTGAGAACACTATAAAATACCTCCTTCTGCTTGTATAATTTGGTGAATATTTATTTTAGTTCCCACAGAGTAAAGCTGTAATATACATGTGTACCTCTGTTTACAGACAAAGTTGGAATTGTGGTGAAGTGACTTACTTGTTTGCTGTGTGAGAAGGTCTCACAGTTTCATATCTTTTTCTTAAAATTTGTATTTATTCAACTATCTAAATTTAGTTGTAAGCACCAGTTTTTTTTTAAAGAATTATTTATTTAATGTATGTGAGTACAAAGTTGATCCCTTCAGACACACCAGAAGAGAGTACTGCACCCCATTACAGATGGTTGTGAGCCACCATGTCGTTGCTGGGAATAGAGCTCAGGTCCTATAGAAGAGCAATCAGTGCTCTTAACTACTGTACCATCTCTCCAGCCCCTAGCATCATATTTTTTTAAAAAACAGAAACTGTCTTTTTGCATGAAATACCACAATAAACTTTCATGTTTTAATTAGGATAGAAATTCAAAAAAATGGAAGAATCCCAGGTACTCTTTCTTGTACCTGTAAATTGCTTTGAATACACATGACTACCTTCAGTCACTGATCTTAACTATTCTCCCCATTATGTGGTCCCACGTTTCTGTCAATTTGAACCAGACACACTTGGCAAGGTCGAGGGCCAAGGAGGGCTCATTGGGTTCTTTGCCTAATGTTATTAAGCACAGTTAATCACAGAGCATTATCTTTTCTCCTGATGTCTGGGCCATAGGTCCACATTCTTCTGAGAGGTGAATTCAGATCAAGGCCCAAACAGAAATAAAACAAAGATATTTGCTCTAGAGTCACTGCAGCTCCCTAGCAAATTAGGCGTGAAAGACAGGTTAAATGCAGCTTAGGTTAATACTTGACTACTTGACATGGAAGTAGGATGTCAGTATCTGGCAAAAGTGAAAGTACTGGATTTTTTTTGATTGAAAAGGAAAACAATTATATTTATCTAATGGACAGAGGCCAATATTAAACATTGACAGCCTATTTTAGGTCAGTAGTGCTATTTATTGGTAAGTATTATTTAAGACATGAATTTTGTAAAACACACTTGTATCACTATTATTACTTGTCACGTTATATATGGTCAGAGGTGAATCAGTGGGAATATATGTAATGTCAACTAAAGCCGATCTGATATATGAGGAGGTTAAATGCCAACAGAAGCTATTCACCTGTGTCTTTGTGATGAATCTTGTGACATTCTAAACTTTTTAAGCCTTTTATCTGCCATGTGTCTTATCAAGAGATCATGTGTCCATAGTTCCAGGAAACAGTCATCATCATGTAATTTCAAGGACAGAAAGCACATATGCATCTCTAGTGGCATGCTTAATGTTGGAGAAGAAAAAAAACCTTCCTTACCTGTAGTAAGGATGCTAATGTGTCTGACAGGATAAATTTGTTCACACAAAGCATAAATTCCTAACACAGTTATACTAGTAATGTAGATGCTGGACAGTAAATATACATATCCGAAGAAGTCTAATAACTCATTTAAAATAGGTTAAGACATATTAGTTGGCATTTATGTATAGTCCACTAGGATAAAAGATGTTAAAATACAGCAAAAATGTGTATATCTAATTCATTAATACTGTAAATTAAAGATCGATACATATTTACAATTGTAAAATATAGAGTAATCTCAGAGGCAATAATAGTACAGGAGACTCCAGAAAAATATGGAGTCATAAGGAAGCTGGTAGTCTTTACAGCTGGGTACTCAGCAGGTCACTTCCATAGACCCATTTCCTCCAACAAGATTTTAGGTTTGGAACTTTGATGCAGTCAGTAGAAAACCTGAGAATACTATTTATTTCAGTTACATGGTTTAAACTTCAGTGAAACTTATTTCTATTTTAATATAATCTTACCCCCATGGATACGTTATCTAAGCATTCACAAGTTTGATTGAATAACTTACTTAGAACAAAGGTGCTGTAGAAACCCAAAATGATACTCACAATTATTGGAGTATGTAGCTCTCTGTCTTCAAAAATAGTCATAAGAGGTTGCTTAAACAAACATTTCTTTGCAGGTCGTAATGGAAATAGACAACGTACTGGTGGGTTGGTATATACTTTGCCTTCATATTTCTCTGAATTTAAGAAAGAAGAGAAATCATTGTTGTAACTGAACTCCCTTAACATTGCATTCACTTTTCATTTTATAGCCCCTAAATCAGAAAGAGATACCTGTTAAAGTACTAGAAGCATAGAAAACATCAAACAGACACATAATAAAGAAAGACTAACTGAAATAAGAAATAAAAATACAAAAAGCTATGAAGGAGAAGACCAAGTCACAGATAGAGCTGACCGCATTTGACTAACACCTGAATTTTCAATGGATATTCTAAAATACGGTTGGGCCTGGATCAAAGATCAACATGGTGTCAAAGAATACATATAGAAGCCTCGACTTTATTACGAAGCAAACGTATCACTCATATTAACAAAAGAGGAGAAACATTACATAGAATATTCACCAGGAAGCCATTTCTCTTCAGCAATCTTGGTCTACAAAAGGCAAACATCAATCTAATGGAAAGGTATATATACTCAAGAGGACAGGAATGATAATTAACTCTGTAGTCATTCAAAAAAACAGAGGGAAAGTATATGGCATCAACAAAATAACAAAGACTCACAAATAAATGAAATCATTAGCTGTCTCACCCAATAAAATACAGACTATCAGTTTAGAGAAGAAAACAGGTTCCATCTTTCTCCTGCATCCAAAAATAAACTTGTTTTAGATATTACTGCATACTCGTGTTAAGGATGCAGTTGCCTATATTTCTTTGTCTAGGTCTCAGGTCCCATTTAGTTTTTTCATGTTCATTGGTGTTGTCTTAGCTCAGTTAAAGTTTTGGAAGGAATGTTGGTGAGGCTTTATGGGTGAGGGCAAGGGAACATGGCAGAAGATGGGAGGGAAGCAGGTAAAAATAATCACTTCGATAATAGTGTTTCTCCTAATAACATCGAAAGTGTTATAAATTTATAAAGCGTTCAAAGAATAGAATCAAAATGGTATTATAGGTAGGTCTATGTATTTCACTATATAAATGTTACTGATTCATGAGCATGGGAGAATTTTTCCATTATGTGATATCTGTTCAATCTGTAAGACTTTTTGTTCTTGTATTGGGTTGTAATTTTTTGTTTTTCTTTTTTGTTTCTTTTTAATTATACAAGCCTTTTACATCATGGTTAGAATTTCCCCAAGTAACTGAATACTTTTGATGTTTACTGTGAATGCTGGTGTTTCTTTGATTTACCTTTCATTACCTTTCATTTTTATAAAGACAGAATGCTCACTTTGTGTATTAATTTTGTATGCTACTAATTGTTGAAAGATTTTACAAGATATCTTAGTATTCTAATGGATTATTTAAACTCACTTATGTTTACTATCATATAAACTACAAAAAGATATTTTGACTCTTTCATTTCTAACCTGTGTCCCATTAGCCTCATTCAATTTTAATATTTTTCTATTTGTTTACAAATGCTGTATGAAACAAGAGTCCATGGAGTATGACTAAGGATGAGTACAGCAAGCCTTTGGTTCCCTAATAGTTAATATATAACTAGATGATGGGCAGCACACACTGTAGGGAAATACTAGAAGATAGAATCATTACCATCCTTGTAAAATAAGACAGTTACTGCTAAATGTTCTTCACTTAACACAGTATGGTAAGCATTTTTTTATTACTTGATATTTCAACATTTAACATTTCAAACTATAATCATTTAAAGCTAATTGCAGATGTGGAAATAAGACAATTAAAAGAGTCAAAAATAAAGGAACTGTATATTTATATTTCAATTTTTTATATTATACAAGGTAAATGAATTGATCTTGTCAAAAAGGAGTGAAAATGGGAGACTTGGTCAATTCAAAGGACCTGCATGGACGATCCTAAAGAGAAATAAAAGACATCAAATGTTGAAGTATAAAGGGGTACTTAGGCATAACATTTATTTTTCTAAGAAAAGAAATGAAAGACCCATAACTATGTTAAATTCTGTGGTAATGAAAATACATTTAAGTCTAATCAAAGAACAGTTGTTTTAAAATGAGCTGTTAGTGTCACTTATTGCACTTATTCGGATATTTTGCCACACTGTTTATTGTCGTATTTCATATGCGTTACAGGTGAGTACAACTATCAATTGCTTCCCTAACATGTCAACCTGCCTACTGTTTTACCTACCTTAGGACCTTGACTTAAAGCTGGAGGCTACTAAGACGTATCTAGATAAATCAGTTGACTGCTGATACATCCTTCTAAGATTTATTTCCCAACTGGCTTTCAAGCCCCCAGCATTGAGAGAAATCCAAGTTCTAACTAAAGTAATCGTATTTTGGGAAGAGTCACATGAAATACTTCAACAATCAAAGTATTTCTCTATCCAGGATTGAAATCATGGCTGGTGCTAGGAATCTAGTTTGATTTATGTAGCTAGTTTGGTCATAAACTTGAAAACTGATCACAGTAATTTACTGAATTAGCCACGTTCCTTACAGCATTCTAAATATTAGTCTTATATCCACCAATAAGTTGGGCCATCATCACGCATCAAAGAAACACTTTGTATAGAAAATAGAGACCATTACAGAAAATAAATACTGGACACAATTACGAGATACTTGCATTATGGAAAATCCAGCACCAGTGAATACATGTACATTAGAACTAAATGCTCTATAGCTCAGGGACCATTGTAGAAGAGGGGTTACAAATAGAGTAAGACCCAGGATACTTTAAAGTCTGTTTTGAAATCGCCTCTCATATAAATAGGTGCGAAATCACAATAATAGCAACGTCAATGCAGTGTTAAGACAATGGTCAAAATTGCACTTGTCAAAAGTTAAAGGTAGCTAATTATGACTGACTAAATATTATTTTTTCCAGAAATGACCTTCATATGCATTGTCTAATGGACACTGTACATCATGGAAACCATATTCACAGACAGAACAAAATGAACTCAAGCAATATTCACATTTTTAAAGATACAAATATATATAAATAAAAACATGTATAAAACAATATTAAAACGAGTTTCAAAGGGCAGTGACCATGATGGACTTAAGGGAGAAATTTCAGGCTACAGTGCTACAATTCAGTTTTTGATAAAAATTTAAAATAATACTCATATTAAATGAAAACATTGTGTACTTATAGTAATGGGAGTTCAGGAGGGACCAAGAACAATAAATATGGAAATTATCAATTTCTTTACTGGAGGTTTTCTCTAAGATTTCTGTATCTCAAATTTGTATTACAGACACTTTTGAGATACACAAACCATGAATTAAGAATATTTCATGTTGAGGTCTCAGGCGATGAAGAGTAATACAACAAACATGCTGTATGCTTCTGTGCATTTCCCAGTGCATGTAATGCGTGCATGTGTGTATGTTTGTGTGTTTGTGTGTGTGTGTGTGTGTGTGTGTGTATAAAACATGAGCAGCTCACATCACAACTGATGAATTTAAAGCTTATTTAGAACTTTGAACTGATTAACATTTGGAGAGAGCCTCTAGTATTGGTCTTTCTCAATCTCTCTCATCTTTTTTGGGGGGTTGTGCGGGAGGTTCTTTATTGACCATTACTGAACAATATGTCAGGAATATTGTGTCCTATAAACTTCTGTTAATTACTGTCTCCAACTACAATCTCCCTTCAGGTAGAAGCTTCTGGTTTAGAGATAATTGTGCTACAATTCCTATTTTGTTTGTTTTTTAATGTATGTTTTGATGACCCAAATTCATGTCCCTAAGCCTGTATTTCAATTCCTTTAGACACTGGGTTATCTTTTCAGGTAATTTTGTATATTCTACATCCATAATCCACCTCTAAGTTTATCATGTGTGAGGATTAATTTTGATTGTTAATAGAATTTTATTTAGAACTTTCTATGGCATGGGATTCTACGCAGAAATCTGATGGATTATTCAGTGTCATTAACTTCTGGCCACACATTGGTAACTGAGGTTAGAAAACTAATACTATAACTGGGATGTAGAGGCAGAGCCTGAAAAACGCCCTTTTCCAAAGACTGTGGAGGACCATGAAGAAGGCACATTGGATTGTAAGGAATAATCACATTTAATAACATTTGTTATAATAGCAAAGAATGTGAAATATGCTGCATAAAATAAGTATTGTAGGTGAAAACAATTTGTAACTAATATGGTGAAATATAAAACTGAAATAGGATCTTGCAATAATTCTTCTGCTATAATTGTTAGGTAGAAGGGAACATTAAAATAGAACGACCTTAGACCTACTTAACTCATTCTTTCCTACTTATATGTGGTAGGTGATCTGTTTTGTCCTACTAAATGAAACATTAAATGTTATCATCAATCACTCTGATCATAGATCTACCTCACTTCAGATAAGGGTAATATTTCAGTATAATTTCTTAACTCTATACAAAGTACTACTTGAGTTAAAAATGTATTTGAATTTGCAGGGAACTACCTGTTAATCAGGTGAGTTTTAGTCTCTTCACCATAACGCACATAGGTTTTGTATTGGATCCTGTGCAATTTAATATTTGTGCCAATGCCAAGCATTTTGCAATATTGTTCCTCATAGGGAGTTAAACAAACATTATTTTGCACTAGGGTAACAAAGAGTGTTGACAGTGGTGCAAGGCTTAATCTTGCAGAATACTTAATGGATTTGTATATCAAATCATAGTTTCTAAATGATGTTATCAAAAATAATTTACTACACAAGAAATCTTATATGTCTTAAGCACCATGGGAAGAAATGGGAGAATTTTTAGCTGATAATATTTTAGGATTCTCTAGATAATGTATCATGCATACCTGTATGTATCCATATGTGTGCAAGTATATATGTGTATACATATACATATGTATATGCATATATTTAAGTATAATTTAAATAAAGTAATGTTTAAAAGCTTTTCCCATATTCTAATATCATATTGTGTCCCAATGCTTCTCTGATACTTACAAATTAATGAAATGACAAAATTACATCAACCTTCCATTCATTTGATGAGTAAATAAATTTTGTCTTACCTGTAGGACGTTCCTCCTGCAGAGCAGCACATAAAATATTTTTTTTATTGTTACCACATGTTTTCCAGTTGTAGCATGTCATGACTTTTGACATAACAGGTGATTTGCCAGAAAAATTTATTGACGCTTTACGCATCCTTAGATCATCAGACTTATTGTCAATATATTTAATAAACATATCATTATTTCCAAATATTTTGTGGTAGTTGTCAATCATGATCTGTATAATGGACATCTATAACACAAGGTAAAAACAAGATTGTCATTTCACATAGTGTACAAAATTGAAATTTAATAATGAGATCCAATACTATCAGGAACATAACAGTTGCAACAGATAGGAAACCATGAAATGAAGTTTCTGAAACGGAGACTCTAAGTTCTTTGCATTTTACCAAACTTGTTAAAATTTCATACCTATTGAAAAGAGCAGAAGAAAACTTTAACCAATGCAAAATTTCAGAAATGATACGCTGCAAAAAACTGAGTGAACCAAATTAACAACCATTGTGTTAATGGTTTGTGTGTGGGTTGCGGTAGCTGTTTATTGGGATGTTTTGAATGGGATGCCTCTCTAGTCCCAGGCATCACAATACACATACACAATACTCATTGACAATCTTCTGGTACCTTGGCCCTCCTGGCCGAAGTACACCACTGCCTAGAATTTGTAGTTACAAAGGTAGGTGGCCATTCTCAATGCACTTTCTCTGCTACATTTTTGCTCCTATGATAAGAACCATCAGCTCTCAGCTTCCTGTTTGGTTTTGCTTCCTTTCTGCAGTCGTGCTCCTCTGTCATGGCATTGAAGTGTGATACTCGCTCAGCATTTGTAGGTCCCAAATAACCACTTACATTAATAAGTTACTTGTTCATTATTTTTTATTACTCCCTGGTTGTTTTATTTTTTATTGGTTATTTTATTCAATTACATTTCAAACATTATCCCACTTCACAGTTCCCTCCCACAAAACCTGTATCTCCTCCCTTGCCTCTATTGCAGTGTTCTCTCACTTGCCCACACACTCCTGCCTCAACAACATAGCATTCCCCTACCCTAGGCCATCAAGCCAGGATTAAGTGCCTCCCCTCCTAGTGATTGATGCCAAATAAGACAATCCCCTGCTGCATATCCAGCTGGAGCCATGTGTTCTCCCATGCACACTCTTTGGTTGGTGTTTTAAATCCTGGTTTTTTATTAAGGCAATAGAAATGTGACTGATGGTATTGGTACAGAGGCAGACAGATAGACCAAAGGAATAGAATTGAAAAACCCCGAAATGAACTCACACACCTATAGGCAGTTGATTTTTGACAAAGGAGCCAAAACCATCCAATGGAAAAAAGATAGCATTTTCAGCAAGTGGTGCTGGTTCAACTGGAGGGCAACATGTAGAAGAATGCAGATTGATCCATGCTTATCACCCTGTACAAAGCTTAAGTCCAAGTGGATCAAGGACCTCCACATCAAACCAGATACACTGAAACTAATAGAAGAAAAAGTGGGGAAGCATCTCAAACACATGGGCACTGGAGAAAATTTCCTGAACAAAACACAATGGCATATGCTCTAAGATCAAGAATTGACAAATGGGATCTCATAAAACTGCAAAGCTTCTATAATGCAAAGGACACTTTGGTTAGGACAAAACAGCAACCAACAGATTGGGAAAAGATCTTTACCAATCCTACAACAGATAGAGGGCTTATATCCAAAATATACAAAGAACTCATGAAGTTAAACCCCAGGGAGACAAATAACCCTGTTAAAAATGGGGTTCAGAGCTAAACAAAGAATTCACAGCTGAGGAATGCCGAATGGCTAAGAAACACCTAAAGAAATGTTCAACAAATGCTGGCAAGGATGTGGAGAAGGAGGAACACTCCTCCATTGTTGGTGGGATTGCAGACTGGTACAACCATTCTGGAAATCAGTCTGGAGGTTCCTCAGAAAATTGGACACTGAACTACCTGAGGACCCAGCTATACCTCTCTTGGGCATATACCCAAAAGATACCCCAACATATAAAAAGGACACGTGCTCCACTATGTTCATAGCAGCCTTATTTACAGTAGCCAGAAGCTGGAAAGATCCCAGATGCCCTTCAACAGAGGAATGGATACAGAAAATGTGGTACATCTACACAATGGAATATTACTCAGCTATCAAAAACAATGACTTTATGAAATTCATAGGCAAATGGAGGGAACTGGAAAATATAATCCTGAGTGAGGTAACCCAATCACAGAATAACACACATGGTATGCACTCATTGATAAGTGGCTATTAGCCAAATGCTTGAATTACCCTAAATGCACAGAACACATGAAACTCAAGACGGATGATCAAAATGCCAATGCTTCACTTCTTCTTTAAAAGGGGAACAAGAATACCCTTGGCAGGGAATAGGGAGGGAAAGATTAAAACAGAGACAGAAGGAACACCCATTCAGAGCCTGCCCCACATGTGTCCCATACATATATAGCCACCCAATTAGACAAGATGGATGAAGCAAAGAAGTGCTGGCCGACAGGAACAAGATATAGATATCTCCTGAGAGACACAGCCAGTATATAGCAAACACAGAGGTGAATGCCAGCAGCAAATCACTGAACTGAGGACGGGACCCCAGTTGAAGGAATCAGAGAATGGACTGGAAGAGCTTGAAGGGGCTCCAGACCCCATATGAATAACAATGCCAAGCAACCAGAGCTTCCAGGAACTAAGCCACTACCCAAAGACTATACATGGACTGACTCTGGACTCTGACCTCATAGGTAGCAATGAATAGCCTAGTAAGAACACCAGTGGAAGGGGAAGCCCTTGGTCCTGCTAAAACTGAACACCCAGTGAACATGATTTTTGGGGGTAGGGCGGTAATGGGGGGAGGATGGGGACGGGACCACCCATAATAATAGGAGGAAGACAGGTTAGGGCAATATTGGCCTGGACACCAAGAAAGGGAATAACATTCGAAATGTAAAAAAGAAATACTCCATAAAGAAAAGATGGGGAAAAATGTGACTGAGAGAAGAAGTTGGTGAGAAGAGGGAGTCTTAATTGAGAAAATGCCTACATTAGAGTGACCTATTCTATAGTGAAGTCTAAGGGATATTGTCCTGGACTAACCTTCGAATTTGTAGGGCCCAATTCTCCAGGATAGTGTCACTCTTTTGTTATTAGTCAGAAAAAGAAAATGAGATATGAGACAGGAGGCAGTGCTCCTACTAGGCTTCTGCTTCAGTTTATGCCTCCCTGTTTCATTTTGGGCTTTGACATTTCTCAGTATTTAACTAGTAACTGCTAGTATACTGTTGAGTGTAACCTGTCTTCCATAAGTTGCTTTTCATCAGTGTTCTGTCACAGCAATCGTCAAAAATTATGGTACGTCCTAAATTGAAAAACACTGATAAATTACTTTTCTTCTGCGATGATGGCTTAGGGTAAGTAAGCTCTATTCATCACATATGATTCTGCCCAGCATGCGCCTAAGATTCTGTTTGAGCCGTCCTGCACAGGATAGTCTTATTTTATATGCAGATTGTACAGAATAGTTTTGCTTGTTTGTTTGCATACTTGACCATAAAAAAGAATGTATTTGAAAAGAACTGTCCATAAAGGAAGAATCATTAAAAGTTATTAAGAGTGAAAATGCATTTTGTTGTTTAATTTTGCCTAATCATGCAGTTTGTATAGGCTTGGATTTTAGGTTTCCAATACCGTTGTAATTATAAATTAAGTAAAAAAGGTATGTTTCTAGTCCAAGCCAAGTAGAGTCTTGAGTAAGAATCCTATTTAAGCTATCCCTTGTGCTATCATCCTCCATTGTGAGTAAAACCATTATATCCTCTTACTTGTGGCCCTAATACCTGAGAAATGCTAGTTAACATGTACCTTACCTTCTTAACATATACATTTTCTTTGCCTTTTATCCTTTTCAAAATATATGTCCTTCATTGATTCTCTGTAAATTTCTAATCCTGCTACCAAGTAACTCTCATTTCACTTTTCAATCCTTCCATATATCCCTCGGAAACCCCTCTCACTAAATTTCAAAAATTAAAATTAAATAAAAATTTAAATTTAATATTATTAAAAGTCAAATTAAATAAAAAAAAACAGTGTTTGAGATGTGTTGTGCCATAAGTGGTCACACATTATACTCTCTTGTCCAAACAGATTTTCTTGCCAAAGGACATTGAAATAAGTCACTGGTCTGGTTTCAGTACTCTGTATTTTACCATCCTCTCAATACTGGAACCTCCCTGAGATGCCTCTCCTTCTATATCCTGGTATCTTGCTGTAGCCTTTGATTATTGTGATCCTTCAGCTTTGAATCTGCAGGACCTCCCCCATCATATGCTCCAGCAGCAGGATCTAGGCCCCCTACATATATGTAGTAGATGGGCAGCTTGATCTTCAGGTATCTCCCCTAAGAGTTCGTGTGCAGGCTGGCTCTGACATTTTGTCTACCACTGGATTGGTTTCTTTTCTCTGGGTTGCTTTGCATGGCTTCAGTAGAAGGTGATGCACATATTCCTGTTGTACATTGATATATCAGAAAGAGTTGGTGTCAATGGATGTTCTACACTACTGAGGTAAAGAAGAATGGAGGGAAAATCAGGTTGTAAAGATGGGACATGGAGGAAGGGACTGCAATCAGGATATACAGTAAATTAATTAGTGAAAATATTTATGTAAATGTGTTTATAAGAAAAGTAACAGCTACAGTATACCTGAGTAACATAAAACTGTACCGGAAATAGATTTGTCATAAAATAATGGAAAGCATACAAAATAAAATACATCAATTATGCATTATTACTTATGTATGTACATATACATATACAAATACATGTACATGTACAAGTACATTTATACCTTATGTACACACACATATATGTATATATACATGTATGTATATATACATGTGTGTATGTGCAATGTGCTTTAATATGACCAGCAATTCACATGATGTGAATATTTAATAATATAATAGTCTCACCACTATGAAACACAACCATTCTATACTGCAGAAATAGGGCTACAATGGAAAAAAACAATAAAAATCTAGGTAATCTTGATTTTTTAAAATTTCACTCTAGTTTTCTTGGATTACCATTATATGTGCAGAATATTGTTGGCTAAAACATCAATATCTAAATCAATATTTAAGAAGAAAGGAAAAGAACAGTAGAAAGAAATGATTAACTTACTTTAAACTACATTAAAAATCTCCCTTCCCAAATCTTCCTGAAATAGATCAATACATATTCTACTCCACTCCAGAAGAATGCAATCCTAGGGTTTCCTGTTAGAGAAATGATCCTTCTAAAGTATTCCCAATTGCTGAATTATGATTAGACATTTGTTCCCAAAGGCAAATTTCAGATCCCCTTACCTTTCTTAAGACGTCATTCCCAAATAATGAGATTCTTGAAGTACCCAATAATACATTTGGGGCTATGCGATGAGATAACCTGTAACTGTCTAAATTATTCATGGAGGAATCTTTTATTATTTCTAATACACATATGAGATGTTTTAATAGTATAAAGTTTGGTTCTGGAATCTGTTGCAAAAGGCTAAACAAAGAAAAAGGAGAATTTTAGGTTAGACCATCTTGAAAATAATGTAAGTTAGAAATCTAAGTACGAAGAACAAATAGGGTAAATGTTTTGTAGACTAACTCATAGTATAATCAGAATTCAAAAGAAGTTAGAATACATAGCTAGAGTAATACATAAAATGTTTTCTGCAAATCACTTTTCTGTACAGCATCATGGAAAAACATTTTTAAAATTATTTATGAATGTCAGTGTACTAGATGTATGACTGCTACCTACAAAAGCCAGAGGAACTTGGCAGGATCCCTGGTATCAGAATGAAGATTGTTGCAAACCATGTATGTCCTGTGTGTGAAAACATCCAGTGCTTACAAACAGCACACCAACTTTCTTGCCAGCCGGGGGACACATTTAACGTCTAATGTATTATAATTCCATGACACAGTCTTATAACAATCTAGAACATAAGGAGCAGAATCACACTCATGATTCTACTCAATGCCCTGGTATTAGAATGAATGAAGATTTTGAAGACCATGTGTGTTCTGTGTGTGAAAACGTCCAGTGTTTTTCAACAGCAAACGATCTTTACAACCATCATGGACTGGAGATATATTTAATATCAAATGTAGTATGAATCCATGGAACACTCTGGTGACATTCCAGAACATAAGGAGCAGTAAGCACACTAGTGATCCAACACAATACAATTATAAAAGTTTCTGCTACTGCAAGACTGAGATGCAGGGCACCTGGGATGCAATGGGAGCTCAAAGCTCTGGTTAAGTATGAAATCATTCTATGGAGTATCACACAGAAAAATGATTCAAAAAAGTCAAATCTCTACCTGACCTAGACGGCTCTACATAGTTATAGTTGAGAAAGAAGAATTCAGTAATAGATTCATGTTCTAATCAATGACATATATTGACCATGTGAAATATTCACAATACCATGATAACAATTCAAGGAAGCAAGTAACCCACAGGTATTATATGCACATACTTCTTTTAATTTGTTTCACACATGAATAATCCAATACTCTAGTCAGACCTGAACACAATGTGTTACATAGATTGTCTTCTTAATCATGACATTTATAAAGGAGAAGACTCCCAGGTAAGATTGCAGACATGGTTCAACACGCTAGCTTGAGAAAGCAGAATGTTTATAAAGTGACAATACATGTCTGAGTGAAGGAAACCTCTTGGCATAGATCATCATTGCTGCTTGCAATACTAGAAACACAAGTCTGTGTACCTTACAAAAGCACTGCTTCTAATTGGTGCAGTTCCCCAAGTGCTTACTGTATCATTACCTTTGAATGGCATTAATTTTTCCAGTCATAGTTCTTTCGTCTGTGATGCAAAGCCAATTTTCATATAAAGACAATGTTAGTAAGCTTCCATCAATGTTAACAATAAAATCCTTTTTTATTGAACATAAAACAAAAAAGTAATGGTCAATGCACATTGTAGATAGTACTTGAAAAACATTTTTTTAAATTAGCAATTTAGACCAGTGATTCTTAACTTGTGGGTCATATTCATTAGGGGGTTACATATCATATATTTTCCATATCAGATATTCTATCCATTTTTCTTTATAATCATATCAGGAGCAAAATTTGAATTATGAAGAGAAGCAAAATGAAGTAATGGTTAAGAGTCACAAAACCGTGAGGTATTATATTAGTGTTACAGGATTAGGAAGGCTGAGAATCAGTGGTTGAGAGCCTACTTCCCTAAAAGATTCCCAAACTGACATCTCCCCAGAATCTTGGGTCAAATGTGGAACCTATATGCAGAATCTTGTGTTTTCTTCCCTAAGACTAGAATCAATGAATCAGAGTCCTAGTTGCTATAGCAATGAAATAAAACTACAGTCTGTTCAAATTGCCTCTCCTGGTTTCTAGTCTACACCACTCTTTGTAATCATAGATCTCCACTCCACTTCCCAGACCAAAGCTCTCTCTGCCTAAAGGAAGCCAGCTCCTACATGGAATATCCAGACAGGAGCCTATCATGAGTGCCCTCTGAGAGGCTCCATCCAGCAGCTGACTGAAATGGGATATGAAGAGCCATAGCCAACCATTGGATTTTATGGATCAATCAGGGACTTGTATGGAACAAATGAGGGAAGGATTCCACACCCTAAAGGAGATAGGAACTCCATAGTAAGAGCTACAGAATCAACTACCCAGGACCACTAGGAGATACCAAAGGCTGAATTAGCATCTAAAAAGCCTACAGGAGCTGCAGCATGACCTACTGCACATTTACAGCAATCTAAAGCTTAGTCTCCATGTGAGTCCCCCAACATGTGGAGCAGGGCTATCTGCAAGCTCTTGACTTGAAAACCCTTCCCCAACTGGCCTTAGGGGAGAAGATGTGCTAACCCTGAACAGAGTTGGGGTGCTAGGGTAGTAGCAGGGGCCCGTAACTGGCTCAGAGAAGGAAAGAGACTTTGTGATGAGAGAATGGGGGGTCATCATAGGAGACATAAAATGAACAAATAAATAAATGTAAAGTAATAATAATTATAATAATAATGATGATGATGATAGTAACTAATAAAACAAATGAACAAAACAAAGAAACAAAAAAAATTCTCTTCTTGGAAATAGGCAACTATGAAAAGATAGAAGCACCAGAAATTACCTGATCCTGATTGTATAATTTTGTGAATCTGTATAGTACACACAGAGTAAAACTGTAATATACATGTAGACCTATGCTTACAGACCACTTGGAATAGCGAGGAAATTTCTTATATGTTTTCCAAGTGAGAAAGTCTTAGTATCATAACATTTTCTTAAAATTGGTAAATATTCAACAATATAAATTAAGTTGAAAGCAACAGTTTGTCTGAAGAAAAGAAACTGTCTTTGTTCATAAAATACCACAGTTAACTTTAGTGTTGTACTAAGGGTAACAAGTCAAAATTGGAAGAATCCCAGGTGTTCTTGTACCTGTAAATTGCTTTGAATGCACATGGCTACCTTCAGTCACTGATCTTGTCTTTTCTCCCCATGATGTGTTCCCATGTTTCTGGCAATTTGAACCAGACACCCTTGGCAAGCTCAAGAGCTAAGGAGGAATCATTGTGTACCTTTGCCCAATGTTATTAAGCATAGTTAATCCCTGAACACTATCTTTTCTCTTGATGTCTGGGCCATAGGTTCACAGTCTTCTGAGAGGTGAATTCAGATCAAGGCCCAAGCAGAAATAAAAGAATGATATTTGCTCTAGAGTCACTGCAGCTCCTGGCAGATTAAGAGTGATAGACAGGTTAAATGTAGCCTAGGTTAACCCTTGACTACTTGACATGGAAGTAGAATGTCAATATCTGGAAAAAGTGAAAGCGCTGGGTTTTTTTGTTTTTTGTTTTTTTTTTTTTGTTTTTGTTTTTGATTGAGAAGGAAAACAATTTTGTTTATCTACTGGACAGAGGGCAATATCAAACATTGATAGCCTATTGTAGGTCAGTGGTGGACTAGCCATTTTGAATTGTTATTTGAGAGGGATATTTTTTGGTAAGTATTTACGACATGAATTTTGTAAAACACACTTTTATCACTATTATTACTTGTCCTGCTATTACTTCACAATATATGGTCAGAGGTGAATCGGTGGGAATATGTGTAATGCCAAACTAAATCCAATCTGATATATGAGGATGTTAACTTCCAACAGAAGCTGTTCACTGTGCCTTTGGGATGAATCTTGTGACATTCTAAACTTTGTCATACATTTACTTGCCATGTGTCTTATCAAGAGATCATGTGTCCATAGTTCCGGGAAACACAGATGCTATAACAAGCAAGCATTCTTCATTCCAATTAATATATTGTTCAGTGTCTGTCTTATCCCTCAGGGACCAGTGTGAATATTCAGATAAAGTTAAATTGCAGGTTTGTTTTTTGATTGGGAATGAAAACAATTTCATGTATCTACTGTAGAGAGGGCAATATCCAACATCGAACACCAATTGTTGGTCAGTAGTGAACTAGCCATTTTGAGCTGTTATTTCTGAAGGACATTTTTTGTAAGTGTTATTGAAACATATGCTTTGTGAAGCACACTTTTACCACTAATATAACTTGTTCCACTATTACTTCACATCGTATGGTCAGAGGTGAAATCAGCAGGAACTTTTGTAAGGCCAAACTAAAGCTCATCTGATATATGAGGATGTTAACTTCCAACAGATGATGTTCACCTGTGTCTTTGTGATGACTCTTTGAGGTTGTCAGCCTTTTTACCTGCTATGCCTCTTATCAAGAGGACATGTGTTCATAGCTCCAGGAAACAGACACCATTATGTAATCTCAAGGACAGAAAAGGACATATGCATCTCTATAGGGATGTTAATGTTGATGATGTAAAAACCTTCCTTACCTTTAAAACGGATGCTATTACAAGAACGCATTCCTTGTCCCAGTCAATTTGTTGTTCATTGTCAAGCCTATACCTCAGGGACCAGTGTGATTCTTTAGGTAGACTTTTGAATATGTGATCCGATTCTGGACCTTTCTCTGCAATTATGGATAACATATCCTGTGTGGGATACGGATAAGCTTGTATTATTAGACATCCACATCTGAAGCACAAATATGCCTTTTATTGTGAACCTGAGCAAGGACAGTTTTGGGTGCACAATAATAACTGAGAGGAATAAGTCATTGAACTTTTTTCTGTTTTAGCTTCCAATTACATTTTCTTCACTTATCCACTTTCCCCCAATTTGTAACATCATGGTTTTATTTGGACTTCTGTTCCCCAAAGCATTTTGGTAAATGGTCCTGTATTACTTTTTGTTTCCTTCTATGAATATCTTTCTCAAGCACGGCATTCTAAGTAAATATTGGAATATTTCCCTTCTAGAGATAAATCAGTATATTACTTCCTGTCTGTCCTGGCCTCTATTATGTATCCTAAGTTTTGTATTTTTATAAATATTTTTTCACTATATTTCTGAGACTTTTTTTCCTTTTTCTGTAACTTTTTTTAAACTATGTCTAAAGATGCTGTCACATTTAAGAACCCAATATTTGTCAATCATTCTTCCATAACTTTACTCCATAAAAATGACTACCACACACAGATTTACTCCATATTTTTCTCTATTTCAATTGATTGCATGATTAAAAATATAGTCACCAGAAATTTCTGCTCTAAAATACCTAAGAAATGGGCAGTAATGCTCATGTGTCTGACATGGTAAATTTGTTCACACATAAATTCCTAGCTCAGTTATAGTTCTAAAATAGATGTGGACAGTAAATATATATTTCCAAAGAAATTTAGTAACTAGTTTAAAATAGATTAAGCAATATTAGGCAGCTTTTAAATATAGTCTACTATATAAGAAAAGATGTTACTATATAGCAAAAACAATACATACATCTATTTCATCGATAATGTAAAGTAAAAGTCTATAGTTATTTTTAATTATAAAAGATCGAGTAATCTCAGAGGCAATGATATTAAGGGATTGACTCCAGAATAATATGGCGTCATAAAGAAGCCGGAAGACTTTACAGTTGGTTAATCAGCAGGGTCCTTCCATAGACCCATTTCCTCCAACAAGCTGGTGGGTTAGGATCTTTGATGCAATCAGTGTAAAACGTGGGAATACTACTTCTTTTTCTTTTGTATTTTTGATTTCTTTCAATTGCATGACTCAAACTTCAGTGGAAATTATTTCTACTTTAAAATGATCTTACCCTCATGGATAGGTTATCTAAACATTAGTCTGCTTGATTAAATAACTTACTTAGAACAAAGGTGCTGTAGAAACCCAAAATGATACTCACAACTATTGGAGCAGGCAACTTTTTGTCTTTAAAAAGACTTGTAAGAGATTTGCCAAACAGACATTTCTTCTTTGCTTGTGGTGGATTAAGAGATGGTACTGTTGGGTTAGTATATATATTGACTTCGTGTTTTTGTGAATCTATGAAAGAAGGGAAATCAATGCTGTAAATGAACTCATTTAGCCCTCATTTAGCCCTAGCATAGCCTTTTCCTTTTACTGCCTGCATGCCTTATGCAATATCACAAACACACAGAAAATAACTAATTAGTATTATAACATTTGTAACAATCTTACTTCATAAGGTACTGGATATATAGTTGTATATGGCCAATACTTCATGTATAAAGAGTAAGTTCTCGTATTTGCCTTGAAAGCTATGCCTATAGGTATTAGAATCAAACACTCATGTAGTACCAATCTTTTCATCTCCTTATGTGACTTTCTGACTGCCGTGGACAACAGTAAAGTACCAGCAGTATCTGTCCTTCACAACACAATTTGCCTGAGTGCATTTCTGTTACAGTCCTTGGCTTTCTCCACTGATCTGTGAGTTCAAATCTGAGATCATAGTGTCTATGTCAACCATATGGGTATATTATGCTATATTTTCAGATTTTCTTAAGAGACTAGCATGGTGGCACATGCCTTTATTCCCAGATCTCAGGAAGCAGAGCCAAGTGGATCTCTGTAAGTTTGAGGTCAGTTTGGTACACCGAGCAAGTTCCATGACAACCAGAGCTGTTACATAAAGAAAATCCAATTTGCTATTAAGTTGTTATTTTCTTTATTTTAAAAATCTATGTTAAGATTCAATATATCACTGTAAGCATCATTTCTTTACATTCCTTAATTACTTAATCTCATTTCTGGGTTTAATCTCTAACATAAACTCAGGACCAGTGGAAAGAGGTACTAAAATTTGGAAGCAAATTCTAACAATAGGATAATATCTATAATACATAGGTGAATTTATCCCTCACATGGTTTAGTAAATCCTTCATTGTTGTTTGTTATAAATCATATTTTCAGTGCTCAATGATTTAACTTTAAGTTATGGTAGTAGAACAACTATACATACCTATAATGCCCTCATAGGGAAGAAGAGCAGCTGAATTTCTCCGCAGTGTATTATAGCCAGGAGTGCATGTCCTGCCACTGGGGGAGCTGCTGAGTCCATGTTTGGTTTCCTTCACGTTCCCACTATTTGTTGGAGTACTCTGGGAACACGAGGACTTTGCTCCGGGACGATGATATAGTGATGTTCCCTGCCACACTGCAGCCAAGTCCTCGCCAAAAAACTGTGGCGAATTTTCGATCATAAACTTCAGTAGAGAAATCTGTGACAAAACAGGGCAAACACAGAGGGTCTATGTTATTTTGAATGGTTGCAAAATCACATTTTACTTCTTAGTCTTGGAGGCTAAAATATGCAGTTCAAAATTCTGAGAAAAAGTTAGCTTTTATAAAATATAGGGTCAGGCATTTGTCAGAAATTTAAAAAATTGTGAGATCAGATGTTCAAGTGTGATCATCACAGTGCAATGTTACATAAGAGGATGATTTCCAGTTTTTCCATTGTGATGGCCACTATGTGATACATACTGTCAACTGAAAAACTTTGGTTACATTTGACACATATGTGGGTGAGCAAGATTATAAGGATGCTTATAGAAAGGCAGAGCTAAGGAGGGAAGATAGCCTCTGAAAATGGGTACCATCCTACTGAAAGTTCTCATGGGCTGTCTAAAAAGCAAGAGACAAGCAAACCCATCTGTGCATTAACATTCATGTGTCTCAATGCAGTGCAATGTTAACAGCTGCATCAATATATCACTGTAGGTGCCATTTCTTCACATATCTTTAATTAATTACATAATCTTAATACAGTGATGACTCAGTGCAGATGCAATGGTAACATCTTGATCTTATGGTTCATTATATTGGGAGGTATTTGAAATAAGGTCAACTGGGAGGAAACGGGATAATTATGTATCTTCAATGGCAAGTACTTTGGAGCCCTGTCTTCTCCTCATCTTTGATTCTACACAATATGAGGAATATTATTTTTTCTCAGTTGAGCTGTTTTACAATATGTTCCTTACAGGTCCAAGGAAATTGTTCAATTAATAATGGATCAGAAACTCAAATACTTAAGTCAAAATAACCATTTGATCACTGTACTGCATAAGTTTTGGTAGTTTATTATAGTACTTGAAAGGTGGCTAACATAGAAAAGTATACTCAATAATTTCTCTAAACCAATAAAAACCAGCATCCTGAGGCCAATGGTATTTTACTTACATTAATCAGGAGTCTTAAGGACCATATCTAATAAAAATATTCCAAATTGCATTGCCATTTTTTGTTAGGGAAACCACCTTGAAAACAAGTAGAATTTCACAGGTTCTATACTGATTATGTCAGAATTAAGACTTGATTGCTGAACCCAGTACCCAGGATTGTTTTTTGTATCATTCAACAGCATTTGTTCTCACTGGGACAGTCTAAGGTTATTCTAAATAACAAAGACAAAAGACTGAGTCACTGAGCTCAAATACCCATTTATATTTTACTTAAAACGCACCAATTATTCCTTCCCTCCAGAAGAACAACTTTCAAAGCTGTACTTACTTTACAAAATGAAACAAAACCAAAACCAAAACAATCAACAACAACAACCACAAAATAACCCAGATTCTCAGGATAATCATGTTTTTCTGTCTCATTGTAAAGGCTTATACACGCTAGGAGTAAAGTTCTTATCTAATTACCTTTTTGGCAATATCATTTATCTCTCCATTATTGCAGAAGCTCGGCACAAATAAGAGACATGGGGCTAACCCAACAGATAGGTGGTAAGAAGACATTTTATTAATGGAAGAGTGATTTTTAATTTCATATAATATACGAAAAAGTTGCCTCAGAAGAGCCGCATTTTCAGGTGGCATTTTATCTAAAAGACTGAACACAGAGACAGTTATTTTAAAACAAATATACTCAATTTGTAAATATTAAGGGAATGGAGTAATCATATCATATGCAGGATGCTCTGAAAATAAAATGAAAGAATTTGTACTCAAATTATTGCTTGAAACATTTACCCAATTCAGAAAAAAAGACAAATCTAATTGGAATATGAAAGTAAGATTATAAACCTGAGCTACTGTAATTCCCACTGTAACTCAAACTCTTTTGAAAGTGTCTTTTGGGGTTGGGGATTTAGCTCAGTGCTAGAGCGCTTGCCTAGCAAGCGCAAGGCCCTGGGTTCGGTCCCCAGCTCCGAAAAAAAAAAAAAAGTGTCTTTCGTGTTTGTGAATAATTGAAACCTTTTGCTGTCTGTCAGTGTTCTTAGTAAATATTTCTGTGATATATAATCTCTAATATGTGTAAGCAAATGTTCCTTCTATTTTGTTGATGTTGTTCACAGTTTGCCAACTATTACCTCTGCACTGCGGCTAATTTCTCTTCATCGTTGACGTTTTCGGTTACAGCAATCCACTCATCATATAGTTTTGAAGTCATTAGACTTCCCTCGATGTTTTGGAGGAAGTCCTTATAAAGAGAGGAAAAATATTTTTGTGGAAATAATTAAACATGGAAATTATTCAAAGTACATTCACCAGTAAATTTCAGTTTAGTTCCAACTTTCTTCACAGTTCCCCAAATTTCCCCTAGTTACAACATTCCATGATATGTGGGCCCAGTAAGTTTCATCTATTCAAGCTAGAGACCAAAGAGTAAATTTTCAGATTTACTTGGACTATAGAAAAATCTTTCCTTAGCTCAGCATGCCTCTAATGGACAGCTGAGCAAACTAGCCCATATAAGCGATCGATAGTTCAGTTTGAATACTATTTTTAAATAATAGAAACATACAACTATGATAACCACAATAAAGACAACCATAGGAAGTTATTATCTGATTTCTCAGGAGCATAAAGGGACGTCTGGTACTGGAAGCATGGAGGCACATGTGGTCATGGTTCTTAGAGAATGTCCTAATGTTCACTAAACAAGTGTAACTCCTAACTCTATTATGTTTAACTTAATGTTCACAGATATTATAGCCCTTACCCATCAGAAAAGGCTCTCTTTTAAATGAATGGAGACTATTACTGAAAACCACAGTCATTTAAGGTACAAAAAGCAAAATATCCTGTGGCTCTCAGCCCCAGTTTATACATATACATAATAACTCCTGAACTGTGGACTCTGACCATAGGTTGGGATATTCAGAAAAATTTTACACCAGAGAATAGGGACATTTGCTTTAAGATCGGATCTCCTAGAAATGAGGGGAGGGTTCACTTTTAATAGTCCAACAATTGCATTGCTTAGACAATTTCTGAACAAACCATCATCCAGGTTATTAACAGAGGAGGCTTTGAGCATATCATATTTCTCTCATATGTATCTACTGTCACTCAAGGGAATGCAAAATGAAGACAACTACTCCCAGAGACACAGAGGAATCCTGAGGTGGATGATGGAAGGACATTCCCTACCTTAAAGATCCACGCCACTACATGAACTGATTGTTTCTCTATATCCACCTCTTCTCCCGAATCCAATTTGTCCTTTACTGTTTGGAACAAAGTTGTACTTGGAGGTTCTATAAAGACACCCTTGGTTGTGGGACCTTTCTTTTTTAGTACGTACAGCATGTCCTGAGAAGAAGAAAGAGAAATACCTGTTAGGCTTCACACAGCACAGAGCACTAGTTGCTCCTTGGGAACCAGACCAATGGTGTGCACAGGTGCAGTGCAAGTGCTGGCATGGACAGAGAGGATCTCAGCTGGTTTTGTGCTGCAATCTTTTGTTGTACACATCCCACCCTAATGTTAACCCTTAAAGATCACGCAACTTTTCTTTATATCAGATTTTCCAAAATAGTTAAGGGATTAAATCCAACTTTTCCAATAGATGGTTTCTGAATAGCCCTCTCTCATCTTCCTATTGGAAAGCTAATGATTTGAGACACAATTTTTACTTGACATGGTGATAGAAGTGAAGGAGTGAGGTATTTAAGAAGCAGGATTTTTTTAGGAGAGCCAGAGAAAAGCCATGTGAGACATACCAGGATTGCTGAGGGCAGGTCGCCATCCTGACAAATGGAGCTGAGTTCTCTTCCAAACAGTTTTCCTCCCTTTTTAACTTGTGGGATGGTGCATACTTTGTCCTGGTGGGGCACAGAGGCCCCATCCAACTGCCATGTTACAGAACTTCTTTGTTTCTTAAAAGTTATTTTCTTCATATCTGAGCAGGAGATGAGATCATTACATGGGATAGTATAATTTATAGATTTGTTACAAAACAAAATTTCAATTGCAAAATGTCCCTATTATAATGGGTTAATCATCCTGTTGTGTTTATGCAACCTTCTTCCCATATGCCCTACACTGTTACTAATCTTAGTGATGTCTCTAAGACATGGTCTTGTGTTCTGTAGTGGGAATTCTCACAAGATGATGCTGTCTAACTCCATACTGTATCATGAAATACTAGATACATTAGTTGAATAAGCTCCCTGAACTATGTACAGGTTGTTGCTTCAATAGTTACATCCATTTTCATAGCCTCCCTCACTTTTATTCTTATTTAAAAATTTTCTATTTTTTTTCAAATGTCATAGTGAAGGTCTTTTATCCTTAGTTTTCTTGTTCAGCATTTTGAAGACCATTGTTAAGTTTATTTCAACAGCAGCATTTCCCCTCCTGAGAAAATATACATGACTATACACTATAGTGTAAGTTCACAGCTGAAATTAAAGTTTCTTTTTCCCTTCTGAGTTTTCTTTTATATTGGACTATAATACAATTTTAAATATGTTACTTAAAACAAATAAATTAAAAGTAAACAAATGAGTCATATAAAACAATATAAAATAGTCTTCTTCACTGGAGAACATATTGTCTGCCTGGCTAATGCAAAATTATGAGGACTGAAATCACAAATATTATATAGATTGACAAAGCTATCTGAGTGAGCGTTTGTGTGTATGTGTGTGCATGTGTCTGTGTGTGTGTGTGTGTGTGTGTGTGTGTATATATATATATATATATATATATATATATATATATATATATATGCATACCCATGGACAAAGACTGGAGCAGAGCCTGAAGGAAAGGTCAGCCAAAGATTGCCTCATCTTCTGGTCCATCCCATGCATAGACACCAAACCATGACAGTGTTGATGGTATAATGCTATGCTTGCGGACAGGAACCTGACAGCGTTGTCCTCTGAGAGGGTCTACTGGCTTCTGACTGAGAGAGATGCAGATACTCTCAGCCAACCACATGACTGAGTCCTGGGACCCCAATGAAAGAGTTAGGGGAAGGAATGAAGGAGAAGAAAGAGATAGCAATCCCATAGGAAGAACGATAATATTAATTAACTTGACCCCTCAGAGCTCCCAGGATCTTAGCCAACAGCCCAAGAGCATACATTGCCAGTCTGCAGTCCCTGCTACACATATAACAGACGGCTGTCTTGTCTAGCCTCAGTGGGAGGGGATGTTCTTTTTCCTGTGGAGGCTTAATGCCTCAAAGAAGGGGGATGCATGAGGGGTAAGGTGGGACCAGCTAAGTTGGTGGGAGAGCACCCTCTTAGAGGCAAAGGGGAAGAGGGATGAGGTGGGGTATTCTTGGTAGGGGGACCAGGAAGGGGACAACATTTCAAATGTAAATATAATAATTAATAAAAAATTAAAAAAGCAAAATTTAAAAGAAATCAATTGTATAAGTGGGAGGTTTACAAGAAAGGATATTAAGGAGAAGTAATAAAAGAATTCTATCATTTGAAAAAATAATTCAAAAGGCCCAGTCTATCAATGTTAAGGCCATTTAAAATCTAGATATAGGTCTAAAAGATATTTGTTATATGGGTTGAAATGAGATTAGAGACTGGGCTACAAACCTAAGGTGATTTCTATTCAAGCCTGCAACAGATTATCTTCAATCCCATACATCTAGTATTTCTATGTAGATTTCATTGCAATAGTTTGTCAAAATGTAGTTCATAAGTAAATTTGTGCTCTAGTCATGAAACCACTTGATGGGCAACATATCAGGATCCATGTCTTATACTTGCTATTCACAGTGTCTTGACATACCAGTTTATGGCAAATATCTGCCTGGAAAAAATGAATTGTTCTCCCTATAACCAAGACTAGTCTTCACATCAGAATTTTGAGTTCTCTTAATATGGACCTGAAACATATTGTTTTAATGTGTTATTTTGTTTTTCTTTTTTACAGTGCCCGTTTCCTAAGCAAGAAAATGATAGCATGCTGTGATATTTTATGACAAATTAATAGGAACTGAGAAAAGCCACCTGAAGGAAAGTGGCGGACTCACTTTTTTGCTGCTGGCTTCTTGCTGAGTTTCTGGGCTTTAAGATGAATTTCCAATGTACATCAGCATTTAGATATTTCATGAGTATCCCAGGAAGATAAGAAATATCTTTAAAATTTTTTAAGTCCCGTGAACTGAAGTTCTTTTGAATATTTATCATTATAATATCATGTGTATACTCATGCCCTATGAGAAAAAAACATGAATTGTAACTAATGTAATTGAATATGGGCATCCCTTCTGATACAATTTAGAATGCTTTGCTGTATTTCTCTTCCTCCTCGTCCTCCTTGTCCTCCTCGTCCTAGTCCTCATCCTCGCCCTCCTCTTCCTCCTCCTCCTCTTCTTCCTCCTCTTCCTCCTCTTTCTCTTCTCTTTCCTCCTATTCCTCCTCCTTCAGGATAATGTAGACTGTACACACTAGAACATTAGAACCCTTACAGGGATACTATAATAAATTAAGCTGAGAACTCTAAAAATAATGTGGAGGAATTTTTCAGTGTATTACTCTGTTTAAAGAATATAGACCTAAGAGTGCACTGTGTAGGGGAACTTTTCCTGTATTCTTCTCTAACCGTTTTAAGACACGCTTGTTGGAGTATTAATAACAATAATATTTTTATATCATAAGAATACTACTTCACTTCTCTAGCTTTATATTAATCAATTTAAATATTTCACATTGCATATATAAAATAAAATATGAGCATTAATTGTCTTCACAAAGTTAACTGTGATATCCTACACTAGCAACTTAAAAGCACAATGAAACAACTAGATCAAAAAGAAGAAAACACACCATAGAGAAGCAGATAGCAGGAAATAATATTAGGTCTGAAATCAGTAAGAAACAGAATCCATAAAACCAGGATCTTCTTTGAGAAAATCAACAAGACACATTAACCTAAACTAAAAGTTCAGAAATATTATGCAAATTAACAAAATCAGAAATGAAGAGGGATAAATAATGGAAATTGATGAAATTAAAAAAAATCATCAGGTTTTACTACAAAAGATTATATTTGACAAAATTTGAAAATCTATATGAAATAGATGATTTTCTAGAAAGATATCACATACCAAAATTAAATCAAGATCAGATAAACTGATCAGTCCCATAAATCCTAAGAAAATAGAAGAATTCATTAAAAACAACCAACAACAATAACAGTAACAAAAAACCCAGGGCACGATGGTTTTAGTGCATAATTCTACCAGACATTCAAATAAGAGCCAAAACTCCTTAAACTATTCTCAAAATAGAAACAAAACTAAAGAACTTGGTGATGAGATTGTAGAGAAACAGGAATGCTCCTCCATTGCTGGTGGGATGGCAAACTTCTACCACCACTCTGGAAATCAATCTGGCTGTTCCTCAGCAAACAGGAAATAGTTGTACCTGAAGACCCTGATATACTGGTCCTGGGTATATACCCAAGAGATGTTCCACAGTACCACAAAGACACAAGCTCCACTATGTTAATAGCAGCCTTATTTGTAATAAGAAGCAAACCTGATGCCCTTCAACCAATGAATGGATACAGAAAATATGGTTTACTTACACAATGGAATACTATTCAGCTACTAAAACAAAGGACATCGTGAATTTTACAGGCAATTGCATGGACCTAGAAAATATTCTGAGTGAGCTAACTCAGACTCCAAAGGACATGAATTGTATATACTCACTTATAAGTGATACTTGTCAAAATGTACAGAATATCCATGACACTGAAAGTTAAACCATAAGGAAAGCCTAAGTAAGGATGCTTCAATCCCACTTAGCAGAGGGAAATAAATAACCATGGGAGGCAGACAGAGGGAGAGATTATGTGTGAGAGTGGAATGGGAGGAGAACAGGTCAGGATCAGGTATGGGGGAGACATGAGAGAGGCCAAGGGACCCAGGAGAATGAATGGAAATTTACAACTTTTGGGGTTAGTGGGAACCTCTAGAATATCCCAGAGACATGGGATAGGGGTGCTCCCAAGAGTCAAGGTAGGAAATTTTGCCAAAACGCCAAATCATGTAGATGTGAAATTTGAAGAGACCACTTTTTAATCAAACAGGACACCTGTGGATGGACAGGGACACTAACACGCCTACAAAACTTTCAACCTCAAATTGCTCCTATCTAAATGTAGTGCAGGACAAACTGGAATAGAGTCTGAAGCAGTGACCAGTCAGTGACAGGTTCAACTTGGGATCCATCCCATGATTAGGCACCAATCCCAAACATTATTACTGATGCAATGTTGTGTTTGCAGCCAATAGCCTAGCATGGTTGTCCTCTGAGACGCCTGCAAGCAGCTGACTAAAACAGGTGTAGATATTACATCTAACCATTGGACTGAGGTCGACAGCCCCTATGGAAAAGTTGGGAGAATTGAAAAACTGAAAGGATTGGAAACATCATAGAAAGACCAGCAATATCAACCTGGACCCATGGGAGCTATCAGAGACTGAGCCACCAAATAAAGAGCATACATGGGCTATTCAGAGACCACAGGTACCTATGTAAGAGAGTGTTTTCTTATCTGGCACTAGTGGGAGAGCATTCTCTTAAATCTGTTGAGACTTATGTCACTTGTATAAAGGTCAACTTTATGTGTTAGAGCTTCAAATTTTCAGTACTTTTTAAAAGATAATCTTTGCAAGCATACTTGGTGATTTCAAAATTTTAATTCTTATTCTAACTTTTTTGATAATTTTATTACTATTATTTATTTGGCAATAATCTAGTGAGAAATAAAAGAAGGCAACAAAGAGAATAGCTGTAATTAAGTCAGGTTGTCTCCAAATTTCAGAATATGATCTCACATTCAGTTACATAATTACTGGTCATAGGAGATGAGAACCGAATATTTTACATGGAATCGGAGAAATGGCTACATTTCGAATGTTCATTACAAAACAATCTACATATTTTGGAATAAATAAAAAATTGAAGATTTTACATTTTAGATTTAAACTTGTTTCTGTGTGTATGTCTTTTGCTCACATATATACCTGTTTACCATGTTAGACTTGGTATTTGTGCAGGTCAAAGGTGGGAATTAGATCCCCTGAAACTGGAGTTATAGATGGTTGTGAGCTACCATGTGAGTGATGGAAACCCTTGAGATATATAGCTAGGAGGATTTTCTGCAGCGATTGCCAAATGATTTTTTAAAT